>NW_022990385.1:299255-584312 GCF_902827175.1 Gymnodraco acuticeps
CAATCAGGGTTAAAAGCTCTGTTCTCACTGTCCACGTTCCTCTTCTTGGAGAGCGCCATGTGTAATTATTTGTCTCTCCCTGTCTGCTGCTAACACGCCTGTTCACTCTCCGCTTCTCTCCCTGTATCGCTAATTATTCTCTTCACTCACTTTCCTCTCCGCTTCTCTCTGCCGCTCTCTCATCTCTTCTTCTGTGTTCTCTCCCTGGTCGCTCTCTCGTCTCTTTCGCCCACTGTCGGCAGCGGTTAAAGATGTATTATTGATTATAGGTCCGTCCGTATAGGTCGGCGTCTGGGTCCGGGTCTGGACCGCGGTCCACCTGTTGCCGACCCCTGCACTAAATTGTGATACATTGAATTGTTGCTGTAGGCAATATTTACCTCAATGCCTTCTGGTCGCACACCTAGCAGTGCCACCTTAGGATCCTTTGTCAAATGTTGGTGGAACACTTCATTTAGGGCCTCAAACACTTCATCCCAGAACTTTCTTGGTTTAGGGCACGACCAAAACACATGGGTATGGGTGCACCACAATTTCTCCATCATCTATCTGAGTTTGTCGGACTCATTTTAGCTACTATTTCTGGTGTTCTAAAAAATCTTGATCGATCCGATACTTTAACATTATTTTACCGGTTCTTTTTGTTATCTTTTAAGGGAAAAACTCATTGGAAACAGAATTAACTTTGCTTTATTTTATGTAAAATATTTTTTCTTGTGACAAATTATTAAAGACTAATGTGATGATGGAAATGCAAAACAATGAAAAAAATGGTTAGATTTAATAAGTAACCCATGTTTGTAAGAGTTAGTTAACTCCCTGTGTGGGCTCTGGGCTACCAGCAAACATAACACACCTGACGTGGTAACGTTACACGTAAATGGGGCACCAGAGCTACGAGTGACGGCAGTTATTTTCATTCTCCGTCTGAATATGATGCCTTTTGACCAGATGTTTGGACAAGCATGATCTAAATCGGGCCATGTAGAGTGTAACTAAACTTTTGAAAGCTCCGTTCTCTCCGTTTTGAATTTGTAGCCCTGGGGCCCATTCATTACCCTGGTTTAGCAATCCCTGCCTTACATTGGCCCTACATCCTGCATTAATGAATAGTTATACGACTTGAGCTCCCACCTTCTCCAGTCTGTCGAAGTGATCCCTGAGGAAGGCCAGGGGACGGTCGGGCCGGGTGGTGCACAGCTGGATGATGCAGTCCTTGAGCAGCTTCTGGATGTTGTGTTTCTGGACATACTGCTCGCACTCTCGGAGGCTACGCTCCTCCTCACCGCTTGTGCTCGAGGCCATTTTTGTCTTGTGACCTGGAAGAAGAGGAGAGGAAAAACAAAACGGATCAGGAAGCAGCATTCTGATATTCGGAATTATTCGGAAACTGTGCTTTATTTTGACCTATGAACTTAAGGGGTTTCCCAGTTGAAAGTTACAAATAGCATGCCATGTTTATAGGGGACAAGCACTGGCCCTTCCTTACTTTCATTTCCTTTCATGTCTAAAAGATAAACCTTATTAAACATTATTTCACAGCTTCTCTGAAATATGAGTCCCATAAGCCTTTCAAATGAGAAACATGCCATACTATGATGGCATGTAACAAGAACCATAATATGACTTTACACTGACACATCTTGCTGGGTGATAAAAGCAATAAAGATGATTATCTAAAAAACTAAACAAATGTTCTCAATGACTTTGTGTGATGTGTGTGATGGAAGAATAATTCTTTATGGAAGCAGGTTAGGTATAAAGTGAATCAATTTGTGTTGATACAGAACGGTTTCGAGCCACAAAAAATGTTGGCATTAAAAACTTAACCTGTAGTAAGATTGAAGATGGACACTAATTTTGGAAAACATTGTCTACACACTCAAAAGCCCCCAGCCCCTACTTCCGGGTCATTTCACTCCGTTATGAAGGTTCCTAAGCTAAATGGACTATTCGACTGCAGCCCTGGACTTTCACTTGTAACAGAGTATTAGTACTACACTTTGGTACTTCTACTTTTACTTCATTACAAGGTCCAAGTACTTTTTCCACCTCTGCTATGCTACCCAACCAGCCATTGAGCTATAGCTGTAGTACAATCACTCAGTATTATTTAGTATTTAGCAGAGCTGAGGCTGGTCTATTTACACTGTTAGCTTCTAGCAATGCAACACACATGAAAAATGACTTATTTCACCAGATGATTTCTTATGATAAGCCTTCTTGAAATACTGACCACAATCATTAGCTTAGCGAGCTAACAGTTAGCACGACAGCCTCGTCTGAAAACAAGGTGAATAATGAACGGTAACAGACGGAAACACGACCCAGGCTGACACTAAGTCATGCAGGACAGTGTGCCATTATTCACACAGCAAACAATAAAAACATCTTTACCAAATATCAAATGACGTGGTTCTGATTGTTTTCCTTCTTGAAACCACCACTTCCGCCTGGACGTTTCACAATAAAAGCATTGCCTGTAATTAAAGAAAAGAAGAGGATAAGTTTGTTATTTGTTTTAAGAAATCTCTATTAAACAACAAATGACATATACCGGTCCAAATGATATCCATAGAAGCTATACGGAAACTGCAAACTTTCAACTTGTTTACCGTTTTTAAAATCTTGAAACACTCACGGATTTGATTAGTTATTTTTAATATATGACACGATGGTCTTTATAGATGTTAAAACAAACAAATCATCCGCTGTTCTTCACCTTCGTAAGGTTGACATTTTCGGCAACTCTCTTTTACCGTATCAAATTAAGCTGACCATGCTGGGCATTATATGTATAAAACAAACAGAAACAATATGTGTGTATCTATAGTAGGCAGTGTAGGCAGGGCCGTTTCTAGCTTTTTGGGGGCCCTATGCAAGATGCTGTTTGGGGGCCCTAGTTTTGACAGTTTTTTAACTGCAATGGGGGGATTCTGAAGCCTTTAAGATGATCTGTGGAGATGCATCAATCTGTTACACGTTAATAGGAAAACAGGCTAATTTCAAAAAACCAAGCAATTGAAAATTACAAAAAATTATATTAAAAAGGTAAACAATAAGGCTCCTCTATGTCAATAAATGCAAGAGATGCAGCATTTTCTCAACAATGTTTAATTTACATTGTTCATCTTCCTCAAGTGATCGTTGGCTCTCAACCCATGATTTGGACTTTATTACCCCAAAAACCCAAGCCACAGCTTTGCTATCATTGCAGTTTAGTCGTGTTTATATCCTACATTGGATTTGTCAGCATATAATGCTTCACACACAATACACAGTGGCGACTGGTCATTAGGGGCAGGCACAGCCCCACCTAGTGTCAGCAGAAAGTATTACAAATAATGATTACAAAAAAATGCTAAAAATAAATAACAAAATATATAAAATATATTTTAAGATCATGGTTGATCATCTGATTCGTCTGTACATTGCTGTTTTAGTCTGTGTTCTTCTAATTAGTGTCTACAGTGTGTGCCTATTGAGCTGTTTAGAGCCATGTGGGACAAAACCCGATCATGCCCCTCCCTCTCACTGTCTAAGTGAACGGTGACTGTAAAAACTACACTGCGCATGCTCAGAGTATTGTCCTATTTAATGTGTGTGGCAAAAAATAATGACCATAGGGGCACTGAGCTGCCATCCCCACCATACGTCATCTCACATAATTCAGAGCTGATTTACTGTAAGTACGTGTGCCGCGAAAAGTGTGGTGTGTGAAGAGAGGAGAGAGACCGTCCTAAAACCTGGAAGTAAGCTGCGCATGGCTTCCCTCGACAAAAAGCAATGAGATTTCTCCATAGGATTTTAGAAAATAGCTGGAAATAAGATCTGTGGGAAACGTACCTGTTAGATAAATGCACGTTTTGGTCAGCCGGATAATATCCACATGTCTACCTTACTTTTATAATTTTCTAATCATAAATCTATCGATTAGATTTATGATAGACTTTTGAAACTACAAGAAGATAAGGAGGACTTTTACAAAAAAGTAATAGAGATTTTTGTCCAGAAGGATAGGCAAATGGACTTCATCTTCAAGTCAAGGTAAGACCGCAATTTTATTGAAAATGGGATCTTACTAAGAGAGAACAATTCAATATTTAAATGATAAAATTACATTTGTTGGGTATCCTTTTGTTGAACTGTCTGTTTAAAATTAATCTAAGCATCAGACAAAAAAAGCTTTTGAAAATAATATTATATTTTGATTTAGGTCAAAATATAATATTTGTAAACCTGAAGAGTCAGTGCCAGTGCCTCACCAGCCATGAACCTCACTGCACAAGCTTATATATAGACATCTACGTTTTTTGTGCCCACCACTTTTGTACATATAAAACGCCACTGCGAACACAGGAGGGGGCTTGGCTGTCTACAAATAAAGATGCTCATTTGAATTCTCCCCAAATATATTGAGGCTGAACCTGAACTTTGAATTCTCTGCTCCCATCATAATCTTGGCATCTTGTTAAAATTGTGAATGCAGAATTAAAAATACTATGTAACTGGTTTGCAGTTAATAAATGATCCCTTAATGTGGCCAAAACAAATTACATTTATTCAATATAAAGTCTGAGAGTAGAAATGACTGCATTATACGGATTTGCAATACAGAGATAGAAAAAGTTGGTGCATGTACATTTTTAGGACTGCTTGTTGACGAAAAACTCAATTGGAAGCACCATATAAATTATGTACAGACTAAACTGTCAAAAACAATAGGTATTTTGTATCATACTAAGAAAATATACTCTTTATAACAGTCTATTTCTCCCTTACCTTTATACTGCTCCGAAATATGGGGAAACACGTACTCAACAAATCTACAAAAATAATAACATCCCAAAAAAAAGTATTACGAATAGTCTGTGGTGTTGGTAAATATGAACACACAACTCCCATATTTAAAAAAAACTCAATCTATTAAAATGTGTTGAGATAGTACAGCTTAAAACAGTACTGATTATGCACAACATTTTCCATAAGAAATGCCTAATAACATTCAAAAGCAGTTCCAAACCACAGCGTGAACATATGAATGTAAAAAAGTCACTTGAAAATAAGTGTTCACAATGTTTATATGCAATTATGTATATATTATTATTTTATTCATTTGCCAAGTACATGTGTACCTATGTATATATTTATATATAGTATTTTAATTTCCAAAAAAAGATAGTTGAAACTGCTATTGACATGTGCAGAAAATGACCCTATATCTAGTTTTCGTATATATATATATGCATTTATTGTTTTCCTGCCCTAACTTTTATTTAATTTTTTCTCCTGTTTCTTCTTCTGGCTTGAACGATCCACTTGATAACCCGCGTCGTAGTACCGTTTAGCGAGAGCGCGTATGTTTTTACAGGCCTCTGAGGCCTGTACTACGAAGCTGGATTTGTGCTTAGCCGGCTAACTTCAGGGAAAACTCCGGCTTTCCGGTCCTGGTTCTCTTTTTAGCGGGCTAGATTTCTATGGTAATTTATAGTGATGGCAGTTTGACACTGAAGCTTCGAACGGAGCTTCAACCCTGGACTTCCTATTCCATAGAAGCAGTGCTTCGAAGCTTGCTTCAAATCACGTGACATATGACGTCCGAAGCAGCAACTGCTTCAAATCACGTGACATGTGACGTCCGAAGCAGCAACTGCTTCAAATCACGTGACATGTGACGTCCGAAGCAGCAACTGCTTTATTTCCTGAATGAATCACTACTGGTTTGCGGTCCATTCACGCGATTCAATGCACTGCCTCGTCTCGATTCTGACAGGTGACAGGTTGAAACAGTTTCAAACTTGAGTGCTTCAACACTTTATGACCGCTCTAAACAATGCACAATGTGTGGGTTGTTGTCGTAGTTTGCGTTGTTGCTGTTGAGTTGTTGTTGTTATTGCATTTGATATCATTATAGAGCAAGCCAGGAAGAAAGATAGGTCATTCTGGCTCGGGAAACACTTTGAAATGTGGAGAAGTTGTGAACAAAAAGACAATTATCAGTAATATAAAAACAGTTAAATATTTTAAGGAATAGATAGCCCAGTGGGTACAGCCGGAGGCCCGAATGCGGCGATGTCCTCCGCGCAGCTGGTTCAAATCCTGGAATGGACGTATTTTAATCATTGCTTTTCAACTTTAATAACTGATAAAAGGCCCTCTCCGCCCGAAAACATGTCTAGCACTCTCTAGTCTCTTCTCAATAACCCAATACACACAATTATAAATCTTTAATTGCAAATAGAACATGATATTCAGTCTTAGTGGGTGTGTGCGTCGAATATTTTTCAAGGCAAAGATACGTTAAACCCACTGCAGCCTTGCACTTCGCCAGGAGAGGTCGCTGTAACTGAAGCTTCGAGAAATGAACCTATTTCCGACACAATTGTCCAAGTGGTTCGACGCTTCATTCAAAGCTTCATTTTGCCATCACTAGTAACTTATGCTGTGCGGCTAACCTGGGGGGTATACTAGGAATCTAGTTCAACCTATCCTGGATATGTTTTGAGTTATCCGGTTGACTTAATCCAAAACAAAGCCGCTCTAAACTGTCATACAACGCTGGCTATCAACTCGTTCGCTCAAGCCAGCCGTGTCCTACCTAGTTAGGTGCGCGTTCACATAAAAGGGGTGGTATCTGGAGCATTCGACCAATCACAAACATGGAGAAGCGTACTGACAGCGCAGCGTGATACTTCCTGAATGCAAAGTCAACTATAATATTAGACATATGAAGAAGTTAAACATTAAACATACATGACTTAAACACTTTATCCAGGATCAAAGCCACATAGCTGCACCTGCAAGGTGAATACAGCTGGTAAAAGAACAAGTGTTTGAATGCGTACATTAACAGGTTTATTATATCACTGCCCCGTCTAAGACACGATCTGACTTTAATTACATTTGACTCAAGTGTTTCGTCAACTTAATGCGTTGCTTAAAATAATACTTCTGCATACAGTATGTGACACTGTGAGTGTTGCACGGCCAGATACGGCTCAGCTGACTCAGATAAGGAAATATATGATACATTATGATGTGATATGAATGATAATGGGACACATCGACGTCTGCACTCACAGTGCCGTTGACTGTAGGCTACGTAATGTTACTTTAGATCCGGTTACTTATGTTGTGGCAGATATTTAATTAAGCTTTCTTAACATAATAGTATAGTTATAATAGTCAGATTGCTCTGAAGATGGGTGGTGATGTTCTATTCATTTTCACGTTCACACAGTCGGTGATTTTGGCCGGCTGTCTTTCCTGCAACGGCAGTTTAAACTGTATTTCCTCCGCACACTGAGCTCTGATTGGTCAGCAGCCAGGCGTGGTGCTTTCACTGAGTTGAGCTCTTAGCCTGCAACCTAACCTGCTCCGGACCAGGTTAGGTTGCAGGCTAAGAGATCAACTCAGTGAAAGCACCGCCTGCTGACCAATCAGAGCTCAGTGTGCGGAGTTTTTAGCGATCAAGTCATATTACAGGAGAAAGGAAATACAGAAAAGCTGCCGTTGCAGGAAAGACGGCCGGCAAAAATCACCGGCTGTGTGAAAGTGAACATTAATAGAATATCACCTCCATCTTCAGAGCAATCTGACTATTATAACATTAGCGTTAGAAAGCTTACTTAAATATCTGCCACAACATAAGTAACCGGATCAGAGTAACATTAAGTAGGCCTACAGTCATATCACTTCATAATGTATCATATATTTCCTTATCTGAGTCAGCTGAGCCGTATCTGGCCGTGCAACACTCACAGTGTCACAGACTGGATGCAGAAGTATTATTTTAAGCACACATTAAGTTGACGAAACACTCGAGTCAAATGTAATGAAAGTCAGATGGTGTCTTGGACGGGCGTGCAGTGATATCATAAACCTGTTAATGTACGCATTCAAACACTTTTTCTGTTACCAGCTGTATTCACCTTGTAGGTGCAGACTATGTGGCTTTGATCCTGGATAAAGTTTTAAATCATGAATGTTTAAAGTTTAACTTCTTCATATTTGACTAGTATTAAAGTACACTTTTCATTCAGTATGCTTCTCCATGTTTGTGATTGGTCGAATGCTCCAAATACCACCCCTTTCATGTGAACGCGCACCTAACTAGATAGGACACGGCTGGCTTGAGCGATCCACTTGATAACCGCGTCGTAGTACAGTTTAGCGAGAGCGCGATTGTTTTGGATTAGGCCAACCGGCTAACTCAAACATATCCAGGTTAGGTTGAACCAGCTTGGTAGTACAGGCCCCTGCTCATGATGGTTGTTGCTCAACAGCTATCAGCAGACACACCCACCTTTCTCCCCTCCCTCCCTCCTGTAATAACACAGTCACTTCCTTCACCAGTCGCACTGCTTCATTCGTGTCGACTGCCCAGAGTCCACGAACACAGCCCTGCACCTCTGAGCAGCCCCACAAACTGAACCTGACCACAGAGCAAAAGTAGGTCATAACATCACATTTTGTTTTATTACATTTAATCAGCTCACTCAGTTTTTGATCACTTGTAAAACTGTTGTTTGCATTCCATCTGGTCCATATCGATAGGAAAACAGTATGTCCCAATCTGTTTGACAAGGCAGGGCAAATACAAATACCCTACTAACACTTGGAATGTGCTCATACTATATGCACAAGTTTAGTTTCTTTCCTGTAAGATCCAGTAGTTGTTAGGGCACATAATACAGACGTTACAGTCACAGTGTTTGAACAGTGTGCACCACACCTGGTAAAGGTGTGTCATTATCTTACAGTCAGTACTAGCAGCTCACAGTTGCTGCAGACAGGGAACTCAGTGCCAGTAAAGTGGATGTATCAAAGTAAGCAATACCAGTCAGGTGGATTTAAGGTGTTATGATTAAATAGGAGCATGACAGTCTTATACGTATACTTTATTGTTATTGCTTTAGAATTCACTCCTCACATTATTTCTCAACCCAAATACTACAAACGAGCGGTGCTTTGTCTCTAAAAATGTTTCTCTACTAATTATCTGTCTTTCCTCCCTGATCTGATCCTGGGACCTGCAGCAACACATCTGCAGCTCAGCAGTAACAGTGCTACATTCCAGGGCCTCCTTCTGTTCAGACATGTCGCTCTACAGTTTTGGACTGGAGCCACTCTCCTGCCACTCCTGGAACAAAGACAGAACCCGTAGGTGACCAGCAACACAGTTACACATGCCTCTGTGTTCTTTTTCCATGATGGGTGCACTAGTGGGTGGGACGGGACCATACTAACAATGTAGAGCGAAGATACATTTTCTCCCTGATCTAATTTCATTAATGTTGTCTGGAGAACCGCAGGGAATCTGATTATCTATGCAGGAAATGGAGTCAAAGAGCCTTACTGCACGCATCTGACTGCACTTCAGTTCCAGGATGTCTTATTCGGTGTTTACTTTGCATTACAGTTACACACGGAAGTGCAGATTACTTTATACACACTTTAAATTTGACCTACCGTAATTTGATTTCAACAAGAAAGCCAGGGTCACTGCTGCTGTTTGCCAACAATATATTTTTGTGAAACTAAAGCGTGAAAACAAAAGCAACAAGACTATTTTATTTGCAGTTGGTCACTTGGTTTGTTGGTGGACTTTGGTCTTTGATGTCTCAACTAAATCCTACAGCCTCACAGCCAGTGAGGTTTGAGCACAGCTTTGAGCTAAGTGCTAGCTAACATGCTCCTACTGATGTTAACTTGTGGTTGTTATATTTCCATCTTAATTAAGGATGTTAGCATATGAGCAATAAAGGTCACCTATTATGCAAAATGCACTTTTTGATGTCTTTTATACATAAATATATGTCCCTACTCCCTAATGTGTAAGGAAACTCACAAAGTGCCAGAAAATAAAACCCTCTCTCTTTTCCTCCTTACCCACATCTCTATAAAAACGTGGGGTACAGCAGAGCTGATCCATATTTTCTGCGGTCATGATGACATTTCTGAAATGTGGGCTGGCTTTACGTTGAACTCCTGACAACGTGCCGCCCACGTCCCAACCTATCATCCCCATATACAGTCGGCTAGCTGAATCCCCTCCCTCAGCTGTGTCTGTGTATTCAGCAGGATGTCTATCACTGTTAGCCCAGATAAGTTGAATCTACTTAAAAAAATTGAGTCAAGTGTTGCCTTTAAAAATTTAAGTAAGCATTATTAAAACTTGAGTAAATTAAACTTAAATTAATCAAGGACTAGAATTGTTATTTGAAGTACAATGTACTTCATGTGAAGTTGATTTTACTTAAAATATTGTGTAATATCAATTGGTTTTTTTTCCAATTATTAACTTAGAATTTTAGTTGAAAGTGGTTACA
This sequence comes from Gymnodraco acuticeps, assembly GCF_902827175.1. Classification (NCBI taxonomy): domain Eukaryota; kingdom Metazoa; phylum Chordata; class Actinopteri; order Perciformes; family Bathydraconidae; genus Gymnodraco; species Gymnodraco acuticeps. The sequence continues at coordinate 309,587 of NW_022990385.1, forward strand.
TTTCGTATTTATATTTTTTATTCCGTCAACTACAAAAAAGAAAAAAGACACAAAAATAAAGTTTTACCTTTTATTAAAACTTGAGTGTTTCATTTGGATACAATGAAATTGAGCTTCCTATACAAACTGTGGCAAAAAATATTGTACCATACATTTTCCTGAGAACATATTTCACATGAAAGCAATAGCAATCTCTCTATATATTATAGATATATAGTTATATCTATATATATCTATAAAATAGATATATAGATCTATATATTTATGTAGAGCTCTGAAACAATTAAGAGACCTCTGTAAAATGATCAGTTCCTCTCGTTTTACTATTGGTAAAAACTGGATTAACATTTGTGTTTTATTCTATAAATTAATGACTGACTACATTTATCCCAAACTCCAAATATTCTCATTTAGAGCGTTTATTTACAAAAAATACCAAATGTTCAAAGTAACCAAAAAAGATGGAGTGTTTTCAGACCTCGAATAGTGCAAAGAAAACAATTTAAAATTCATTTTTCAACAACACAATACTAATGTTTTAACATAGGAAGGGCTGAGGAATCAGTAATTGGTGGAATAACCCAGATTTTCAATCCCAGCTTTCATGCGTCTTGGCTCTGCAACACCTTTCACATCGCTGTTGGGTCACTTATTAAGCCACTCCTGGCACAAACACTCAGGCAGCTTGGCTTTGAGTGATGGCTTGTGACCATTCATATTCCTCTGGATCACATCTGGATGGACCTGGCTGTGGGGCATGGAGCATTGTCCTGCTGGATAAACCCACCCTCAGCTCAATTCAGGTGTGAATGGAGGAAGACCAGATCAAGACCCTGTCATGGAACAGTTGGAACCTCACTGGATGTGATCCAGAGGAAGATGGATGGTCACAAGCCATCAAACAAAGCCGAGCTGCTTGAGTTTGTGTGCCAGGAGAGACATAAAGTCACCCAGCAACAATGTGACAGACTGGTGGCGAGCAACCAAGACGCATTGAAAGCTGTTATTGAAACATCTGGGTTATTCCACCAAAGATTGATTTCTGAACTCTTCCTAAGTTCAAACATTATATTGTGTTGTTTAATAATGAAGAACTTGTTTTCTTTGCATTATTTGAGGTTTGAAAACACAGCCTTTTCTCTGTTATTCTGACCAGTTGTAATTTTCTGCAAATAAATGCTCTAAATGACTTTGGGAGAGATGTGTCAGTAGTTTATAGAATAAAACACAAATGGGAATGCCAACAAGCTTAATAGGTCAAACAGTGCAAACATGCAACAACAACAAAAATGCAATATGGAAGCCTAAATACTTGCCATATGTAACAGTAGCCAACTTTTCAGAACCCCGTTTCACAATGTAAGCTGATTTTTCAAAGTCTGAATTTTGGGGTGCAGCCTCAACTTTACCAAGTTTTAACATCACCTGCTGAACAAAGTGAAGTGTTTTCATGCACTTTGGGTACTCAGTTGCAGGGCATAATGAGTCTGAACAGGACACAGAAGGCCTGAGGCAGGTTAGCCGGTCCATCCAATCACCACTTCCCCTCCAAGACGATTGCCACAATGGATGGGGTTGAGCTGAGGATTTTCTCCGGCAGTTTGACTGTACACCTCCTTATCAGCCGCATCCTAACGGAGAAATAAAGAGATTGACATATAATTCTACATCGTCCAGTAGCTTCCACGGTTTATAATGAAAAGCATCATACATATTTAAAAAACGTATCATATTTCATTTATATTGTTGGTGAATTAGTTAATGAAAATATATATAAGGAATAGTGTAAGTTAAATTTAGTTCCGTACTTTTTTAAACTGAATAATGTCCCGGGTTCAATTCACCCAAAACTTACCCAAGGGTGCAAAAATGTGAACATAACACAAGGGTTAAAGTCACTTACGGTGCAGGTCTTGAAGAAGGCAGAAGGCTCATCCCTCAAGATGATTGGCAGTCCCCGAACACAAAGGCATCTGATGTCTGTTGGCTCAGTGGTCTGGAATATAGTGGAGATAACAAAGAATGGTCATATATTCATCAAAATCAAATACATTCTACAAACTCTACACAATTACTTTATTGCAAATATACTTGAAAGTAAAGGAGAGGACAAAAGGAGATGACATGATGGGAGAGAATAGAAAAGGGAGAGAACATAACTTCTTCTTGACCAAAGAATAGAATAGGAAACAAAACAAGAGAGCAAAGCAAACAAGGGAAAAGAGGAAACAATGACACATGAAGAGATGCAATTAAATTGACAGGACAAGAGCAGCAAATGAGAGAAAAGAAGAGATGAGAGGAAGTCAAAGGGACAGAAGAGGACAAGGAGAGAGGAAAGAGATTGGGTAGACAGATGTTAAGTAAACCCACCTTTGTCTGACTTAGCTCAGACAGAAATTGGCCAGTGACACCCTCTTCTTTCTTCCTGAAGAGGTCCATCAGGCTCGGAGAGAAACGGTCAAGTGCATCGAAGAGTTGTCCTTGAGATTTTTCCCCCACCACTCTGTTGAACTCGCAATAAACCTGAAACACAAAAGAGAACAAACCATGTAAAACTGTCAAATAAAATCCTCCTTGGTGAAACAAATAAGTGCATTTTTTTATTTAGACAGCTTTTGCTTGCTTCACCATCTGATTTTTCAAGATGCCTCTGTGCACTTCTCACAGTAATATCTTAATAAAATCAGATATTTAAGTAGGTATGAGGATATAACTACATTTTATGAACATTACATTTAGAACACAAAAGGACAAACAAACCTGGGGAGGTTTCAGCCTGGAACCTCCACCCCGCTGCGGGACCCGTGGTCCCCGAGTCAGACGATGCGTCTTGGTCATTTCATATCGGCCCGGCCCGGGAAGAGACGCAGCACACCCTCCGGCCATCAGAGTCGAACCCGCAGTTCGGAGGAACCGACCGCCAGGACACCGGTACTAGGCCGGTGGAGGCCCTCCGATGGTGGGTCGCGTTTGCCATTCGATCAGTGAGAGGAGAGGACAAAAATGCAACAAGAATTGTCAAAATCGGTTAATATATGGATGAGTGGGGGGGGGAACGGCTGGACACAGGCCGTGGGGCGACACCCGAGACCGGGCTATGTCCCCGTTAGAAGGAACCGGGTGAAATAGCCAAAAAAAGAAAAATCAATAAAACCGGTGGAAAATAGGGGGAAAAGTGACAAAAAGTGTCCGAAAATAGGCACTCATGAGGCGGGCAGAGTCCCCTGTTAACTCCCGTTACATTCCTCATGGTTTGAGCAAAAAATGGCTAAGTCAACTATTACGAGAACCAGGATGGGGGGTTCAAAAGGCCTGCCCAAGGGCCGACCCCAAAGTGCATGGTGAGCGGACTCATCACCTCCGTGAGAGTGGAGGTGTCCTGAGAGTGGAGCCTGCAGGCAGACCCCTCTCAGCTGACAGGCAGGTAGGCCATCCAGCTATTTTAGCCAGGCCGACTAAAATGATTGGTCGTGCTTTTTACATTGCTACGGCTTCCACAGAGGAACATTTTGTATGTATGTATTGTCAAAGCATTTCATATATGCATTGCTATCGGGATGTTAAGAGCATTCCATGGAATATACAATAAGTGTTTCTGAAATAAATTACATACCCCACCTTTAAGGGACGTTAATCAACAACATCTGATAACGTAATGTGGTCGCTAATGGTAGCTAAATGGCGTCTCACCTGATGTAGTAGCACAAAGCAGCCGTCCAAGCGCCACCCTCCTCTCCCTATGATGGAAGCCTGAGACAGCCTGTGGTGGCAGGGTTCGAAGCGTCCGGCGTTAATGTGGGGTGGTGTCCGACTCACACGACTAAAAGAAAGGTGACAAAAACAGCAACTGGGTGAAAAAAAAATCTACGTCTTCAGTGAACACGAACAAGTGAAAAAGTACAGCACTATCTTGTTTAAAACTATCTGCACCTCGTAGCCTACTATCGCTCAGTAAAAGTTAACAAAAGCGAGGGAAACACACATTGCCTGACTGCAGTAGCGTAGAAGTGCTGGAGTTAAGTGATGTAAATCAAATGAAAACTTAATGCGGTCGCTATTAAGATCTAGATCCCTCCGCGGGCTCCATGATCACACTGCGGGGATTCTCCCCCCCCCTAATGACCACCTAGCAGCACATTATACCGCTTATTACATGGCTACATACTAAAAAAACAAACAAATTATTCATAATATCGATTTTAAATGATTTAATTGACTTACAAATTATCGTAATGCTTCCCGCCAAAATAAAAAGTCCGTTCCACGGCGCACCAACGAATGGAACTTTAATTCAGAAAATAAACAGCAACATAATTCGAATTTACCTGTAACTGTCAAAGTCTGTTAACATTTTATTTCCTCTAAACAAGTACTGAAACAATGCGAGAGAAGCCCACACCGTGTTCCCGCCAGTTGATACTTCCTGTGGCTGTGTTACACCCAAAAGTACGAGAATTCAACCAAGCCCTGTTAGGCTAAATCACTCACCAGATTCAGTAGATACGGCAGCCGTGCAGCGTCCTTCTTTGGAAGCGTAGACAGCGCGGTGAAAGGGTGCAAGTCCGGCGTTCAATCAAAGTGGGGTTGCGTCCGACTGAGAAATTGCGAGCTGGAAAGCGTGGCTGCGGCACATTAAAAATATCCTTCTCTTTCCCATAATGCATTGCGAACATGACTAAAACTTAATAATGTGAAGTTACTTAACTTAAAATTATTGACACATTGCTTAACTAACACATGTAAGTATTATATGCTTACAGTTGGTAGTCAGCAAGTAGAATAAGCTTACATTTGATAGTAATGCAATGAAACTTAAAATAATGTCAGTAATTTGTCATTCATTATTTAATTAGATATGAACTCCGGGCTAACAGAGAGGGACTTATGGCGCATTTCCACTACAGCACGGAGCTCGCTTTAAGCAGGGCTAAGGGGGGTGCTGAGGGGGGGGGGGGGGCTGAGGGTGCTGCAGCACGTCAGGCAGGCTGAGCGGAGATCCCCTGCCTGCACATTTATTTTATTTTTATTTTATACATATTGATTTCATTTCATTGTGCCTGAGATTATATTTTATATGATATATTATTATTCAAATGATAATTTAAAACTATATAATAAATAATTTTGCTTCAGGGAAGAAAAATAAAAAAGATGTGGAAAAAAAAGTTTTTTGTTAGTTTTTAGTCGGCTACTTTTAACGTGACGCACAACAACACAAGTAACTGACATGGCGCAAAAACGTATCTCGGAATTTGTTCTCTCTAAACGCTAAATCTTCTAAATCATGTGCATAATCTGTATGTATCAATATCATGTTTGTGGTATTTTAATTATTATTTGATGGTTATAGCTGCTGCATAATCTGTGTAATATGTAGCCAATACATTCCACATAGTTGGTCAAATAATATTTTACATCTTTGTAGTGTGTGTGTGTGTGTGTGTGTGTGTGTGTGTGTGCGTGTGTGTGTGCTTTTGCTTTTGTGCGTGCTCTATAGTGCCCGTAATAGTGTTCACTGGAGTCCATTGTTATGCCACTGTGTGTGGTGTGGTTTGAAGTGGAGCAACTAACTGAAAGACATTGCCAAACCTCATGCAACTCCTTTATGGATCAAATCAAATCAAGTTTTATTATATAGCACATTTATAAACGATTTTGGTCGAGCCAAAGTGCTGTACATATAATAAAATGAGCCTACAGTAGAGACACTTTACAGCAAATACAACAGCACAGATTGTTCAGAATATCAGTATGAGAAAAACGACACCCTCTATCCTTAGACCCTCACATCGTACAAGGAAAAACTTCCAGAGAAAACCCACAGTTTAAGGGGAAAAAATGGGAGAAACCTCAGGGAGAGCAACAGAGGAGGGATCCCTCTCCCAGGACGGACAGACGTGCCATAGATGCCGTGTGTAAATCGAAGAGATAATACATTTCACAGCATATAGACCGAATGTTAGGAAATGCATGTGTCTGTAATAAGAAGATGAATCCACGAGGATGTCAGCTACAATCCTGTGGAAGCCATCAGGGAAGCAGCATGGCGAGACCCAAGGCAGGACCGCAGAGACAGGTTCAGCCACGACCCGAAACGTCCACGACTTAATCCAGAACTCAGGATAGAGGATCCAAGACACAGGACTACAGCAAGAGGATCAGCCTCGACTCCGGATCCCGGCGTAGATATAGATACAAAACAAGAAAAAATATGTGGCTGGGTTAATCGGAACAAGAGAATACACAGACACAGACAGAGAGGGAAAAGGTAATTGGATAAAAGTTATTCTTGATAACCCTCTAGAAAGATCTCATGAACTTCCCCACTCAATCTATCAAGACCCGAGCAGTTCTATTTGAAGTCCAAGGTAAAGGCACAGGCCGGCGCATATCGCTCATGGAATCCCTCACCATATGAACTCTGACCCCTCAAGTGTACAAGTGAAGAGACACCATGTGTCAGCTCCTTTTTAGAATAGTATTTCTTCTCTTCTCTGAGAAACAAGGGTATGAAAAGAACAGCCAGAAACAGAGGAAGAGAGGCAGAACGTGACTACGTAAATGCACTCTCCTAAATATTAAACCAGTAAGAGGTGAAGAAACACAAAGCCAGAAATTGAAATGAAAAGGCACCATCATGCTTCCCCTTAGAATAGGGTGGAAATTATGAAGACCCAAATTATGAAGAGGGGACATGGGATACTAGTGAGAGGGACAACCAGTGAAAAGGCCCAACGTATCCAACGTACTAGCACTCTCCAAAGAGACAGAAAGTCAAAGTATAAACCGAGAGGCACAACGTGACTACGTAAATGCACTCTCCCGTGTAAATGAGTTCAAGGGAAAGGGGGTGAAAAACTAAACTAATCAAAAGAAGGAAGTAGAGAGGCCTAAATGCCCTCTCCTAGATTCAGTTAAAGGAAGAACTGGGGAACAAACAAGTACAGGAGGAAAGGCCCAACGAGTCAACGTCAACACACTCTCCTAGAATAGTTCAAGGGTAAACGGGGTAAGGAAGAATATAGTAAGAAACAGAGCTGAAAAGGCGTCCAAGAACGCTTTCCCCTCTAGTCCAGGTGAAAATGTAGGATAAGAAGTAGAGATAGAGAGCACAACAACCTATCTCTTCGTCAGATGCACTCCCCCGCCTGGATAAGCGACTCTGTGCCCCATCCCCCTCTACCGGACCTTAGATCCGCAGAGGGAGAGGGGAGGGACCAACCCCAAGGGGGGGTTTAGGGTTTTAAAAGAAAACCCCGCAGAGATCCAAAAATGGATGAAGAAGTAATTACAAAACGGTTTATAAAACCAAGAGGTTATTCCTCATATTTCTAAAATGTTCTAATCTAATTCAGGGTTATACCAACTCAGCTCCAAGCAACCAGACGTAGCAACCAGTCAGTCCAGTCAGAACCTTCTCTAAGGTCTCCCCGCCCCCAACCTACTAATCATAAAAAACTGAAACCCCATAAAACCCCAATAATATTAATAACATTTAATAATATAAAAAATAGTATCAATTCTGTGGATAACTAAATAAATAAATAATTAAACAAAAGCCAGAGAGAAAAAGTGAGTTTTAAGTGTTGATTAAAAAACCCCCAGGGTCTGGGCCGACCTCACATAGTAGACCTCGCAAAGTATTCCAGAGCCTAGGGCCAGCCGCTGCGAAAGCTCGATGCCCTCGGGTTTTAAGCCTGGTCTTAGGCACTATCAACAGCAGCTGATCAGCCGACTTTAAGGCTCTGCCTGGGGTGTAGCGATGGAGGAGTTCGGCTATATAGGCAGGAGCCAGCCCATTTAGGGCTTGAAAACAAATAAAAGGAGTTTTAAAATCGATTCTGAACCGAACTGGAAGCCAGTGCAATGAATCCAGAATTGGGGTGATATGGTCATGCTTTTATGGCCAGTAAGAAGACGTGCAGCTGCATTCTGAACTAGCTGGAGGCGTCTAATTCAGGCCTGGTCCATACCCACATACAGATTATTGCAGTAATCCAGTCTCGAGGTAACAAAGGCGTTAATAACCCTTTCTAGGTCTTTAAAAGATAAAAACGACTTGGTCTTAGCCAATAGTCGTATTTTGAAAAAGCAGGTCTTGACTACAGTGCTAACCTGCTTATCAAATTGAAAGGCGCTGTTGAAGGTCACTCCAAGGTTCATGACAGAGGGGAGGATATTTTTATTGAGGGAGCCCAGAATATCAACCGGAGAGGCTGGAGGTCGGGGTCCAAAAAATATGACCTCGGTCTTGCTCTCGCTGAGGGTGAGGACGTTTTGGCTCAGCCAGGATTTAATCTCCATTAAGCAGTCCTTCAACTGCTGTAATGAGTTGGCATTTTGATTGAGAGGCAGATAAATCTGTACATCATCAGCGTAACAATGGAAGGGGATATTATGTTTTGTGAGAATTTAACCTAGGGGCAGTATATACAATAGGAAAAGGATGGGGCCCAGAATCGAGCCTTGGGGAACCCCACAAGTAAGAGGGGCTTTGGCAGAGGAGAAGGCACCTAACTGCACTGAGAAGCTACGGTCCGTCAGGTAAGACCAAAACCATGCAAGAGCAGAGCCTGTAATACCTGCGGACTGTTCAAGCCGTGACAACAGGATGCTATGGTCCACAGTGTCAAAGGCAGCTGTCAGGTCTAACAGCACCAAGACAGCTGGGCTGCCTGAATCGGCGGCTAAGAGCAGATCATTAAAAACTCTTAAAAGGGCTGTTTCAGTGCTATGCATAGGTTTAAAGCCAGACTGAAATTTTTCGTGGATGCCATGCGTGGTTAAGAACGACTGCAGCTGGGCGTAGACTACTCGCTCCAAGGCTTTAGATAAAAAGGGTAGCTGGGAGATGGGCCTGAAATTTGCGAGAATGGAGGGATCGAGATTTTTCTTTTTAAGTAGTGGCTTAACCACGGCATGTTTGAAGGCAGCTGGGACACATCCTGAGCTAAGAGAGGTGTTTACAAGCAATAAAACACTTGCTCCAACTGATTCAAAAACATCTCTAAGGAAGCGAGAGGGAATGCTGTCTAAGATACAGTTTGTCGGCCGCAGGTGCTTGACTACTTCCGAGAGAGAAGAGAGGGTATACAGGCTCAAAGTGGTCGAGGACAGCAGGGGCACAGAAAGGGAGCAGGATCTGGGGTAGCACTAGTATAGGCTAGCCTAAGAGCAGATACTTTTTCGAAGAAATGTATGGCAGAGAGTAGTTGATGGCACAATTGGAGAAGCATCACAGGGATTAATGATCGAATTGAGGACATTAAAAAGAACTTGAGGTTTATGGCTGTTTTTGGAGATTAACAGAGAAATATACTCTGTTTTGGCTGCTTTGACTGCCATCTGATAATCGGAAAGGCAAGCGCGAAGAATTTCTAAGGAGACATGAAGTTTATCCTTTTTCCATTTTCTCTCTGCACGCCTACAAATGATCATGGTCCCCATACTGAGGATTTCTCTGGATGTGAACTTTCCTCTGGTGGAATTATCAGGACAAGCTATAGGCCTGTACCCATTAAGAATCAAAATGTAATGTGCAGTATCTATGCAAAATCGCTGAGTACTTCATTTTCCCCAGAGGATTAATCTTTTACCTTTCAGGCGTTTTTAAGAATAATCACAAATGAAAACTGTGAATTTAAATTTGCTTCTGTAGGTATTAAATCCTCTAAAGGTGCCGTATGCTGTCCACAACATAAAGACCCTTGACACAAATGTCATATTAGGTTTTCTAAAAAATAAATGAAACGATTGATTGAAAATCTAACTGGGCATATTACCATGACATTGTCATGCTCCTCAGAGGATGTGACATTTCCACTATTGCAAAAATAATAATGAATGGCTAAATGACATGGCATATCTGTGTATTAAACATAAGATGAACCCTGTTTTGTCAATTTTGTCACCCTGAATATGGGTCATCACAATGCACATTCATTCTCCTTAAAGGTGGGGTAGGTCATTTTGGAAAAACCAGCTCGAGTGCGCTAGAATTTGAAAATACACAGCCGGAGAAAATCTGCCACTTCCTTACAGAGCCCCTCCTCCAACACACGAACGCGCACATGACCAATGAGGGCACGAGATAAGTTTGTGCACAGACGGAAGGCTGACAGGCAGGTACTGTAGGCCATCCAGTTACTTTACCCGGGCCGGCTCAGATGATTGGTCGTGCTTTTTACAGCGCTACGGCTTCCACAAATAACATTTTTTTATGGATTTTTTGTCAAAGCACTTAAGATATTCATTGCTATCGGGATGTTAAGAGCATTCCATGGAATATAACAAAAAGTGTATCTCGAGCCGGTTTCTCAAACTTACCTACCCCACCTTTAAATAAAAACGATGTCATATTTACTACCCCAGTGTTTTTGTATTAGTATCCTCACATTTCAAAAGCCTAACATTTGGGTATACATATTTATTTACAGAGATTGCAGTGAGTCCTAACAACAATGTGGTGGACATCTATGAAAAGAAAGGCAATGAATGGGCCAAGATCCACGAGCTGACTGAGCACAGTGGGCGGATCACAGGTACTGTATCCCTCCTCCAACAGTGACGAGGCCGGGGGTAAAGGTGCAGCTGGACATTTGCCCCTTGCCATTCTCCTACGACTCGTATGTTTCTGTTTTAACACACAAGGATTGATGCGATATGAATTTATATGAACATTCATTTGAGAGAGATAATACGAGATGTATACAAATGTATTTTTATTTAATGTGATAAGAATTTGGAACTGAAAGTTTATTCTTTTACTTGGGAATAATGATTTGATAGGCTAGAACATTTATTGGCATCACACCGTTATATTTAAGAAAAACTAGTCTGAGGAAAATGATAATGAATTCATATTACAAGAGAAAACATTGGAAGGGGTTCTGGTGCTTGTATTCGTTTATACCGTGAAACACAGCATGGTCATTCCCTCAGTTTAAAACATGAGAGTTTGGGCAGCCAATAAGAGAAACTTAAATTCTAATGTAATTATTTGACTACTGTACATGTTGGTATTGATATCCACAATTAAGGAAGCACATTTGATTTTAGGGTGTCTGAATAATAAAAAACTGTTGATGACATTAAGTTAAATTCATGATTAGAAAGAAAGCATTGCATAATGTATGCTTTGACACTTGAATGGAGCTTCAGAATAATGTCCACAGGCATTGACTGGGCCCCAGAATCCAACCGCATTGTGACATGTGCCTCTGACCGCAACGCCTACGTGTGGACCCTAAAGGACGGCGTGTGGAAGCCCACCCTGGTGCTGGTGCGCATCAACCGTGCAGCCACCTGTGTGAGGTGGTCCCCGCTGGAGAACAAGTTCGCCCTGGGCAGCGGAGCGCGCCTCATCTCCGTCTGCTACTTCGAGAAGGAGAACGACTGGTGAGCAACACATGACCAATTCACCATGATCAGAGACCAGAGGTGGGAAGTAATTAAGTACATTTACTCAAGTACTTGTAAGCACAATTTTGAGCTACCGTAATTTTTTGGTACTGTGTACTTCTACTCCACTACAGTTCTGAGGTACATGGTGTACTTCTACTCCACTACATGTATTTAATACCTTTAGTTACTTCACAGATGTGGATTAATGATGTGAAATATAATCAAGTGTTGAATCAGACTTTAGTTCCACCTGGAGTAAATCCACCAGCTACCCTGCAGTATACAAAGTCATTCAAACTAGCTGCACCTTCACCAGCTTTGAGAACACTTTCATGATCAATCATTATAAAACATATCATATCTATTATTCTGAAATGGACCAATCTGCACAATGACTACTTTTACTGTCTTAGCTACTTTCACTATATTTTGATGAGAATACTTTTCTACTTTCACTTGAGTAATATTGTGATTGCAGGACTTTTACTTGTAACAGTAGTATTCCTACACTGTGGTACTTCTACTTTTACTCAAGTACAATATCTGAGTACTTCTCCACCTCTTCCAGAGACTTGAGATTATATTGATTTTGAGGATCAAGATGATTTACCGCAGTAGTGTCTGATCTCATGAAAAGGGATATCTGTCAATAAGTTAAGAAAAAGGATACAAAAAAGTCAAACAATTACTGTACTGTCACATCCAGAAACCTACAGAAACAAATAGAAAAACACAACAAATGTTCATATATCTCTGACCTCTTCCTTGATACATGTATTGCCTTGATGTTTGCCAATAATTTAGTTTACAGGTTGTCATCATTCTCCTTCCCTTTCAGGTGGCTGAGTAAGCATATCAAGAAGTCCATTCGCTCCACAGTCCTGAGTCTGGACTGGCACCCCAACAACATCCTGCTGGCTGCTGGCTCTGCAGACTTCCACTGCAGGTGACACCCCCACCAGTGCTCTGATACTGGAGTCTTAGTTCTACCATCAGATACCTTAAGAACCACCACAATAATAACTAGCTTGAACAGTAAACACTCAATTTCAAATAAATCATTCAAAACAAATCCAAATATGCTCGGGCAACGATGACATAAACAAGATAACAATAAAAGCACTCTTTGATCCCATTTGGAATTTGAGGATGCAAGTCAGACCAACTTTAAATCTTCACACATTCACAGTGCAAAACACTCAGTAACATTTACACTCTGCATTTAACTCATCTTAGTATAAGGAGCTTTATGTTTACAGCAGTTGCTAACAGACTGTGTTTGTCCTTTCCCCTTGCTGATCTTATATTATCTATTTTAATTTCCTGCAACCGGACGTCTTCCAGAAGCAGGCAGGTAGTGGTAGCCTTTGTTACAAGAGTATTTAATAATATCTTTGATATTTCTTTTTAAAAAAAAATATTTTCCCTTTTTTAGGTTCAATTAAGACCATGGCAGAAAAAGACAGCTCCAGAATTGTATAAAATCAGCATATCGTTAACTCTCAGCTTTTCCAAGACATTACATTACATGTGTTGTGCACCGTCAAAAGTGTTAGTCAGTCATGTTTCATGTTTATGTTGTATTGTTTTTCACTTCCTGTTTTGTTTTTGTCACGTCTCATTTCAGGTTCCTTGACTCCCTTTCCTTATGTGTTCTCCCGCCTTCATCAGTGTCAGCCCCGCCCCTGATTGTTTTCACCTGTGTCTTGTTGTTGAGTGTTTAAATTCCCCAGTCTCCCAGTGTTCAGTGTCAGTTCGTCTTGTCTTGTACTCATGCCAGTACTCTGCTCGTCGGCGATTGCTTCTTTTGTCAAACCTACGTTATGCTTCTGAAACTTATTGAAAGTTTAATTCCTCATGTTGTGAGCGATATTTTGTTGTATCTTTTTGGACCCTTTTTTGTCACCTCGTAAGAGTGTTTTTCTTTTGTATATATTTTGTGGAAGAAATAAAGTATATTAATTATACTTTACCTCTAGCTCCCGGGTCGTGCATTTGAGTCCTTACATTTGAGTATCCAAGTTCGTAACAACATGTCACTTGTTAGACGCTTTTATCCAAAGCGACTTACATACTCAATACTGTGGACAATCCCCATTAATATTTCAATGATATCAAACAATATAAATAGATCTGCCTGAGCAGGAGGTCTGACAGTACTTTATAAGCAAACCAGCCTTTGACCGCAGCTGACAATAACAGTCTGCACACTTCTCAGGGTGTTGTCAACCTACATCAAGGACATTGAGGACAAGCCTGGGCCCACTGCCTGGGGGGCCAAGATGCCGTTTGGAGAGGTGCTGTTAGAGCATAAGGACTGTGGAGGCTGGGTGCATGGCGTCACCTTCTCCCCCAGCGGAGACCAGCTGGCCTGGACGGCCCACAACAGCAGCATCACTGTGGCTGATGCCACCCAGGGGAAAGAGTGAGTACATCTGCTAATACTAATATTCAGCTAAACGTACAGAAAGTCTGTTACAGAGTATCAAGTGACAAACTTGGTACTCTGTAACAGGTACTTTATGTCTAGACTAGAACATATTCCAACATAAATCTGCTTCTTTACAAACTCATCAGAGCAAATTCCACAATTTCAAATGTTAACCTCTGTCTGATTTTCAATGGCTAAAACTCCATTAAGAACCATTTAATCAGATGCAATGTGTTTAAAAAAAGTGACAAGCTCCACCACTCTGTCTCTGACCTCCAGGATTACCATGCTAACCAACAACCGTCTGCCCCTGCTGGATGTCCTGTACGTCAGCCCCACGGAGCTAGTTGCTGCGGTAACTATTACCTGTGTGTGTGTGTGTGTGTGTGTGTGTGCGTGTGTGCAAAGTCAACTTTAATGTCAATCTTTCAGTTTGTATGTACATACAGAGAGATCGAAATAACGTTTCCAACAATCCCGAATACAAAAATACAATTAAGCAAATATATATACAAATATGTATATCCTATATATACACAATCAACACATTTATACATACAGTGTATGCACACATTAAGATAAAAACACAACAATCAATATATACAAAATAACAGTCACTTCAATATCTTTGGGAATGTACAAAAGCGTAAAACAAAAAGTGTCTGGTGCTGGAATTGAGTGTCTGAGTGTGTGGGGGTGTTAAAGTCCAGTGGGAGATGGGGAGAGAGGAGAGTTCAGCCTCCTGATAGCCTGGTTGAAAAAACTGTTCTTTAGTCTGGTGGTGCTCGACCTCAGGCTGCGGAACCTTCTCCCTGAAGGCAGGAGGGTGAAGCGGCAGGTGGAGGGTTGGGTGGGGTCACCCACAATAGTAGGGAGTACTTTTCCCCGTACTTTTCCCCTTTAGTTCCGTTAGTACCCCTTATGTTGCGTTCACACCAAAAAGAGTACTTAGTGCCGGGAACTTTTACCCCCATTCTTAGTGCCTGCTGAGAGGTGGTACTATCCTGGGGGAAAAAGTGCCCCAGTTCTGATTGGCTGGGCGAATTGCAAACCACGCCCCGTAAAACTCTGAAGAGTTTTGTGAAGCCGCCATTGTATTTGTGGCAGAAGCTGCTGGGAGTCCCAGCAGCAGCTTCTACTGAAGCCAGTCCCCAACTCCGGGGACTTCCGGCCGGGGACTTTGGGTGGCAGTAAACGCCGTGAAGTGGTTTGCAGCCTGCCAGTAAACCCAAAGCAGAAGAAGAAGTGACGTCAGCGGCTTCATTTGCGTAATCTTCCCTCAGGGAAAAGTACTCCGGTGTGAACGCGATTGGTACTTAGTGCCCAGGGGTAATAAGTGTCGGGGCACTAAGTGCTGCAAAGTACGCGGTGTGAACGTGGCTAATGCTCTGCGGGTGTTGTAGAGGTCCAGGAGTGATGGGACTGAGGCACCGATGATCCTCTCAGCAGGGTCTTGCGGTTCGATGCTGTACAGCTTCCGAACCACCGCGTGATGCAGCTGCTGAGGATGCTCTCGATGTCGCCTCGGTAGAAGAAGAGCATGATGGGGGGGGGATCCTGCTCTCTTCAGTTTGTGGACGAAGTAGAGGTGCTGCTGGGCTATCTTGGTGATTGACGTGGTGTTGTTAGTCCAGGAGAGGTCATCTGTGATGTGCACCCCCAAGAATTTGGTGCAGCTCACCTGTTCCACAGCAGTACCACCAATGGTCAGTGGGTGGGGGTGTTGGGTGTCGTTTCTCCTGAAGTCGACAACAATCTCCTAAAGTCGACAACAATCTCCTTTGTTTTCTCCACATTGAGAAAGAGATTGTTGTCTATGCACCACGTGGCCAGCTGGTTCACCTCCATCCTGTAGTGGGTCTCGTCGTTGTTGCTGTTGAGACCCACCACGGTTGTGTCATCTGCAAACTTAATGAAGTGGTTGGAGCTGTGGGTGGGTGTGCAGTCGTGGGTCAGCAGGGTGAAGAGCAGGGGGCTGAGCACACGTCCTTGGGGGGCCCCTGTACTCAGTGTGATGGGGTCTGATGTGTTGTTGCCGACCCGTACAGATTGGGGTCTGGCAGTGAGGAAGTCCAGCAGCCAGTTGCAGAGAAAGGGGCTGAGGCCCAGGTCTGTTGGTTTACAAACCAGCTGCTCAGGGTTGATGGTGTTGAACACTGAGCTAAAGTCTATGAACAGCATCCTAACATAAGAGTTTTTTGTGTCGTGGAAAGTGTTGTATGCCAAACCAAAGATGATGCCGAACTAATGACAAAACGGGTAGCTGTACTAAGGAAGAAGTAGGCCGGCAAAAAAAGAGCTTGAGACACTCTGGAGCAGTGCAGCGACCAGGTCCTCGCAAACAGGACAATTGTTAGGGAACACACTACTGGGAGGAGTAAGGCTGAAGTCGCCTAATGGCGCATTTCCACTGCAGCGGGTAGCCCCGTTTAAGCGTCCTTAATCGTCTTCAAGTGGCCAGGCCAGTTTTTTGGTGGCCTTTCCATATAGCGTAGCCCCGGCTAGCGGGTACTTTTTCCCTCTTTTTCCGGCCCCATAAAATCGTGGTTCTATCAGGCCAGGGCTGAACTAGTGACGTCAACACTCTCGACTGCTGATTGGTCAGAGAGAATCGTCACAAGATCGCGCGCAAGATCATCCCTAGCGTCGCATATATATCTAGAAGCAAGCTTGCAGCATTTTTATACACAGCATTTTGTAAACGGAGGAGCTACAAAAATGGCAACGTCAAAGAAAAGCACACCGTGGTCGACGGAGGAGGTGACGACGTTCCTACATCTCATTGGGGATGATAAATTCCAGCAGGAGCTCGACGGAACAACTCGAAATGTGAAGCCGATCGCCCCGCCTACATTGCGTTGCTACCCCAGGTCCTAAACTGTAATGGAAATGCGCCACAGCCTCGGACGGCCAGCGAGGCAGCCCTAGGCCTGAGTGAGGACGCTTAGGGACGCTTAAACGGGGCTACCCCGCTGCAGTGGAAATGTGCCATTAGAGTCGGTGTCCCTATCGATCACCGGCATACTAACCCAACCACAGCAACCTGAGCACAAACAACAATGTCAAAATGACCAGTTACATACGACCTTCACACTGAATATATCGCCTGTAGCTCCATACCACATCTCCAGCAACCCCGATACTTGAGAAGCAATTTAAGAAGGTGGGCCCAGCAAAACAGGTGAATAGAAACAGCATAACAGTCAATATATTACATATTTACATATATATTTGAAGTCACACTAGTCCCAGTCCAGTCTGCTTTTTACAAAAGAAATGTCAAAGATACTCTACATCAGCTCTGCCATGTTGTAACAACCTGTCCAAATGTTGGCAGAAAATAGAGCCAGAAATCTACAAACGTCCAATCGGCAAACTCAACACGGCCCCCACTGAGGTGGTCAAGAGATTCAGCCACAAACCGGTTCCCATGGCAGCACAATGGGAAACAGCCAAAACATGCTCAAAACCCCTGTTGGAAGAATGGGCAGCACGTTGATCCTGGACAACCCCACTGCCAAATTGCTCTTAAAGAGCAACAAAAACCCTTTTATAATATATATTTTTTGTGCTTTGATATTTTACGTCCTTATAGAAGGGAAGAAACATTTGGAATTTTAGTTAGCCGTTTTGGTAATGAACTATTGAAGTGATTGTTGTGATAGTGGCATTACTGTAATATATACAAACAACTTTCCCTATTCCCAATGCTTTTGTCTTTTTCTTGGTTAAAAACACATAATTTAAAGTTCATGAAGTCTTAATTTTCCCTTAAACATTCGTATGATTCCATATCCTTATGTGATTTGGTCAGGGTCATGACTGTTGCCCCTACCAGTTCAGCTATAAGGGTCCAGGTGCTCTGGAGTTTGTGAAGAAGCTGGACATCCCCAAGCAGTCCTCCAAAGGCAGCCTGACAGCCATGCAGCACTTCCAGAACCTGGACAAGAGGGCCACTGACGACGACACCAACGAAGTGGGGACCCTTCACCAGAACAGCATCACGTAAGGGCCAACGCTTTCCATTAAACTACAGACAGAACCCAAACTGAGAAGGTTTAGACTGAAGTGGAACTATTCTGTAGCTCTGGACCCAGCAGACTGCGGGCCTTTTGTCAGACAAAGCCTACTAGTGTTGCTCAATTGCTAGGACTAGGGGTTATGATTATGTTACATGATTCTATATATGCTACATAAAAGCTCTGTCCCGAGGCATTTATTAGTTTCGAACTCTGGGGACAATCTTTTTTGTAAAATAGTTATACCTCTTCCTGTCGAGAAAATTATTTGTTTTTAAATATTCCATGTGTTTTTTTTAACTGGTTTTGTTGAAATATATTTTTTGATATTAATATTTAAACACATTAATGCAGGAGTAGCAACCTAATTTAGAATACATACAGCTGTACTTCAAACTGTTACTGATGTTAAGGTGTCTCCAGAAATCAATGTTTTTGAGGTTTTTTTGCAACAACATTAAACACTATTAGTTCTGCTTTTGTAATACGTGTGCATGTGTTGTGTTCTGCAGACAGCTGTGTGTTGTGTCTGGGGAGAAAGCCAAAGTGGAGAAATACAGCAGTGTGGGTCTGGATGGAGCCATGGTGATCTGGGATTTTAAGGTACAAAAGTAAATCTGTGATTTAGTAACTAACTGATCTAGTTCACTGTAAAGTGTGTTACTTACTGCTTCCACTCTTTGCTCCAATAACAGTTGAGCAAGCTTTGAACATTTGAACATTACCATGTTAGTCACATTGGATTGGTCTCACAATCTTCACAAACAGATTTCATTATATAAAGTCACATCTGAAGTTAGTTGATGTTAAAAAATACTAGAAAAGGTCAGTTGGTTGCTGACATATTTCTCAGATCCCATTCATTATCCTTCAAAGTCACTTTTTATGTTTTTGAGGATAATGAAGTCAGATAAAGCATTGTTAGCCTGATACTTATGTTGTATCTGATTTTCTTATCCTCAAAACATAAACAGTTTGGAGGACATGTTGGTGCACTGTATTATAATTTCTAAAAATATTTTTGACAGAAAGTCTTATTTACGACATAAAATCAGTTAAACCTATAGGACAAATTGATGTTTGAGAAATGTGTTTTATGAATAATGGTCCAACATTGTGCCACATAATCTGCCTTTAAAGCACCACATCAGTAAAACTGTGTGGGATCTATTCTGACATGTGTGTCCTCTCCCTGCAGCACTAAGACCCCCCAGAGCCGTCCTGCAGGAGACCCACACTCAACTGACCATCACACGGCTGAATATAACTACAGTAGAGATGCCTTTGAGAAACTGGAAAACACTATAAGCACATTTGTTTGTGATATTTGAGTAAATAAAGAGTGTACAGGTCAGACAATGAATTGTAGTTACTGGTTCTTTAAATTTTTCTGTTGTGTACTCACTGTATTGTTGTGTTATTTTTGCTGTCCGACTGCATATTCATGTATTTCTTTAGGTTATGACTCTATTTCTGCTTGACTATTGCACTGCCGTACTTCTACTATTTGACCTTCTCAGATAGTTTGTTTGTTTCATTCTAAGCTATCCAGCAAGGTTATTTTCATTTATGTTGTTTTTTTCTGTACAGTGTAGAGTCTTGTTGTGATGAGAGGGATGGAGGTATTTAATAAAAACCTTGCTCGCTGGAGAATAGCTACAGAATTAAGTCCTGTCACAAGTTAATCGGAGAGGATCACAGCTGGCCACGGATCTCGATGCTGCATTCGGGCTGTGAGTAAACAACTTGTGTCTTACTTTTAGGCTGTCTGGAGGTATGGACAGCTATTAAAGCTACTAAACATCACATTAACAACGATGTACAAATGAAAGTCGGAGCCAAATACATATTTGAAATGATTTATTAACGTTTGCAATGTTTTGAACAGACATCCCCAGTCACCTCATTGTCATGTTGTAGTCCTCGCTGTACGCGTCCGGATATCGGCATCGCAACCACAACCTCACAGACTGGTACTGAATGTGCATCAAAGTGTTCCTATGGAGCCAAATAACACTATTTAGCATTTTGCCTAATCATTCCTGTAGCTTCTTGGCTAAGCTAACACTGTGATGCAGTTCCACCAAACACAAAAGTAATATATAAAAAAGGATAATATTGGACTATAAATGAATAATATTACAACAAATAAATAAGTAAACACATGTATATATTCATTCACTGGCCACTCATTTAGAAAATGTAACTCCAAAAAGACAAGTAACACTATTTAGCATTTTGCCTAATCATTCTTGTAGCTTCTTGGCTAAGCTAGCACTGTGACGCAGTCAGTGCTTGAATTGGAATGAAAAAGGTGCCAGTACTCTAAAATCAGCAACTTTTTCAAGTCAATTTTATATATACAGCCCACAAACAAGAATTTGGCTACTATAATGCTGGTGGGTTTGTCTCTTTACTACTGTATATTTTAGAAAGGTTCACTGTACTTAACATTTTTTATGATAGGCAGCGGATATGGCTAAAGCTCAGTAAGGTCAATATTAACTGAAAATATAGCAATCAAAGTCTAGATCTTCTGCTGAAGACACATGAAGCAGAGACCTTTCAGGTGAGAGCCCCTCTGGTGGTGTTCAACATTAATGACAAGGAAACAAAGCTCTGGTCAGAAGCATTTTTTATAAAAAGCTTTAACAAAATTAAGTATTTCTGTACATTTTGAATGCAATCTAACTTTCCAACTCAGAAAACGAAAAACAAAAAAGTGCCAAAAGTCTTCTCACATGGCTGAGCTGCTTTGCAATATACTTCACCACTGAAGAATACAAATATGTATAAAGTAAACTATGATGCAATCTAACTTTCCAACTCAGAAAAATGATAAAGAGCATGAACAAAGAACATGTAAAAACAAATGCAAAATTTGCACAATCTAAAACTGTAACTGCAAGTAACAAAGTCTGAGCCATGGTAAAGAGTTACATTGAACACCAAGCTGATCAGATAACTCCCTGGTTGGTCTGAAGTCCTTCTATCTCCAGGATCTGTACAAATCTGCACATTATGCCAAAAGTCTTCTCACTGGGTGAGCTGCTTTGCAATATACTTCACATTGTTAGAAAAGGCTCCAGAAGGCCTTGGGGACATCAGTATCAGGGGCTGGAGCTGGACAGGCTCTTTCATCAGCACTTCTCCTTCCCTTTGCCAGCCAGGACCTCACATACTGTTCCGGATTGAACTGTCCTAGTGATGGTCCATTACATTTAATGAAAACCAGGCTGGACAGTCGGCTGACAGAGAGAGCATTCCTTTTTGCAGTAAGGATATCGTTCATGCAGCTGAATGCCCGCTCACACTCACTAGTGGAGACAGCGATGGTTCGGACTGCTTTCAGTAGAGGCTCCATGGCAGCAGGTGTACGGGATGCCCTGGTTTCCTTGTATTCGCGAAAGCCCTGAACAGTCTCTCTTCTGTCCACTTTCAGCACTTCGCACAAACGTAGCACCTCTACGTCCCCGTACTGTACGTCTAACTCCTCTTCAGGCCAACTTCCAGGATGGATAACTTTCATGTCCTGGATTAGCTGATTGTCCCGGGCCTCCCGGCCATGTAATGGGATTTCTCTTGTGCTGACATGAGAGGAGGTTGTGGAAGTCATTCTGTGTCTCAGATTCTCTACCATACTGCGGAAAAACTGACCTGCATGAATCTGTACAAGCCTGCCATTCTCACGCAGGGCAACACCCTTGAAGGACTTCTCAGCTAGAGCTGTATGAACTGTAGTCATGTGTGGGCCAGGCATGGTGACCATGGATTCAAAAAACTCGTATTTCTCGAGTTAAGAGCCTATCTGCTGTAGGCAGTGTCATCTCTCTTTTTTGGAGTTGCCGAGAGAGGTCGCTGAGCTCTGTGAGCGCATCGTACATCAGTCCCAGATTGCTGACAAACGTTGCAGATGTGAGCACATCATCCGGGCCCTTGTACTTTGCTCTGTCTCTGGAATCCCTGCTCGTGTCGTTTGCAGCATTTGTGAAGTGATCATGAAGCACTCGGTAGTTTTCCCAGACTGCTCTGACGCTCCTTTCACTTGAAGCCACCCAGCGGATGGACAAAACACGCCCTATCACCAGGAGACGCTGTCCGACTGCTTGCGCACACTGCGCTAACTGCCTCTGATTTTTGGGAGCGGCATGGAACAAGGAATAGAGTTTGTCAAAAAAAATCAGGAAATGATAGAGCCCTGAGACCTCCTTGACCACATCCCCAACTGCCAGCTCTAGACGATGATTGGAGCAGTGCCACACAAACAGGCTTGGGAATTTACTACACAACTGGGTAGCAACGCCTGTTCTCTTCCCTAGCATGACTGAAGCCCCATCACATGCAAAAGAAACGAAACACTGACCTAAAAAGTCCTCGTTAAAATCTCTTCCAAGACACTCCATTAACGCCTTTGTGATGTCATCAGCCGTTGTTCCATCCAACTCGATCAGCTCCCAAAAAAACGTTTCGGGCTCAGCATCAGCTAATGCTGAGCGTAGACCCACAACAAGCACCGTTTTACCACTAATAGTGGTAGATTCATCGACCAAAACACAGAGTTTTCTTTGGTTTTATGTAATGTCTTCTGCCATTTTTTTCTTCAGCTCATGAGCTATGTGGTCGATGATTTCGCCACAGGTTTTATTGGAGTGCAAAACCCTGCCCACGTTCAGCCCATTCAGTTTCTGTACATTCAAATCAATTGGCATGTCTGTGAATGGCCGGCTATGTTTGCCAATTTTATATGCCGTTCGAAAAACTCTGATAGTGGTGTCTAATTCAGATTTATGCATAGACTGCACTTGATGTTGAATAGTTTCACGTGAAGCAGATGTAAGGATGTCAGCAGCTTTTACATGGGCTTGTGATTCTTTATGTTCTTTGATTTTTTTTTCTCAGGCTAGCTTGTTGTTTGCCCTTGTCAACACCGAAATGAGACACTGCACACTCACCCCATTCAGTTGACAGTTTCAGTCCTTGTCCAGTGTGTATTCCCAAAGATTTGACATCTCTGCATATCCGACATCCTAGCTTCTTATCTTTAAGAAGGAGCCATGCATTGGTCTTGCAAAAATATTGCACCTGGTCCGTTGTCCAGCAGTCAGGTGCATCGCTTTGCCCGGTGTTGGTGGTGGCAGTTGCGCCAGCAGCAGCTAACGTTAGAGGCTCTGGAGGAGGCGGCGGAGCTAGTGCTAATGCTAATGCACTAGAACTTGGAGCAGGAGGATCAACCAAAGAAAGCTCCCCATCAGACACAATTTCCAACACAGGCACAGCATTCTCTGTATTTGAAGTTTCTTCCGGCGACAACCGCTGTCTTTTTGCACTTTTATTAATCCACGCTAACATTTTAGAAATGCTAATTTGTGACGTGACTTGCTTTCCTTCTCTCGGGGGCGTGCCTGCTCTGTTCTATCACTCTACATAGCCACCCACTGGGTGGGAGTTGCACTGCATAAACACAACACACGTGCATCTAGGTATGTAAATTGTAAAGCATTAAAACATGGTTTTACTAACAGTTTTCAGTATGTTGTTACTTCGGCATTATTATTATTATTATTATTTTGAAACGTGTATTACTATTAAATCACGGTCAAATAGGTTAATTTTGACAGTCGTTTCCACCACAGTATTTACATGGAGAAGATAAGCCCCGCCCCCTCTCCAGCACGTTCTGTTTGAATGACAGGAGTAAACAGCTGACAGCCGCTGTGAAACTCCAGCGGTTAGAGCGATGAGAATGTCCGTTCGGCACCTCATGACGCATCTACTGAGTACCGGGCGGCTGTATATATATATATGGATGTATAATAAGAACGGCGGGAGAGTGTTGAGTACTGGCACGGTGTATGAGTACCGGAGTACCGCCAGCATGCCGGTACTGAGCAAGAAGTGCCGGTACTCCATGGGTCAGAACCAGAAGTGCCGGTACTGCGTACCGGTGAGTACCGGCCCAATTCCAGCACTGGACGCAGTTCCACCAAACACATAAGTAATATATAAAAACAGAGAGATTACATACCTTTCCCGTGGTGGAAGTTCAACATCCGAGTCACTACTGTCCGGATCCAGGTCTGGCTGGAGGAGATCTTCATCATCCGACGAAGAGTAATCTTGTATGATCATATAGGCCATAAGGTGAACCCTGTTATCGTTTCATCCCGCTCCACAGAAGTGAAACTACACAATCTTTAGTTCATAAAAAAGAACGAGTCATGCTTATCCACCAAAAAAAATATCGTCGCTAAAATTCCTGCCAATTCTTCTAGGCACGTAATTATTGGCTGAACTAGTCCCTTCGAAGCGTAATAATATCTTGGTCCAAAGTCGTGCCACGGTTCGTCACGTGATCGTGCTACACCAATTGGGT
Source organism: Gymnodraco acuticeps (assembly GCF_902827175.1). Lineage (NCBI taxonomy): Eukaryota > Metazoa > Chordata > Actinopteri > Perciformes > Bathydraconidae > Gymnodraco > Gymnodraco acuticeps. The sequence continues at coordinate 333,816 of NW_022990385.1, forward strand.
AGCTGCATATTGTCAACAGAAGTGAAAGATGGCGGCCGCCATGGTTACGCTAAACCAGACCAAATGGATTCTAAACAGTGCTGTATGCTTGTTTTATGTCATGTTTTGTCATATGTCTTAATACATCACTAAGTCCGAGGTATTTGCGTTATATACGCGGTATTTGTGAGAGGTTTTACTATCTGGGAACAGAGTTGACCATCGAATCAACATTGACTAGCAGCGTTTATCAGCCAACTCCAGCTACAAACAATTTCCCCACGGGGATTAATAAAGTATATCAAACTCATATTTATCAAACTATCATTCCTGGACTGCCATGTTCACATCGCTAGGTTCATTGGGATTATTCCATTAGACTGAGGACTTTTTGTCTGTCTGTTGTTACCCTGTACACGTTAAATGCACTCTTAAAATAAACATGACTTGATTTCTGCGTCCAAGAAGAAGGTTAACTTGTTACGTTAAGTAATTTAGATCAATAAAATGCAGTACTTCCAGGCTGAAGACTTTTCTTTTTGTTGCTGCTTTTAATTGAACTATTCATATCTTAGACTGCACTGTAACTTTTATCCATGTATTTTTTCTTTTAATGTTTATTTTATTAGCTTTTCTTTTGAATGACTGATTTTAAATGCCATTTTCTTAATGTCTTTAATTTTTTGTAAAACACTTTGAATTGCCTTGTGTTGAAAAGTGCTATATAAATAAACTTGCCTTGCCTTACTTATACCAATGTCCATTGATTCATTTATTTACTCATTCATCCCTCCACAAATGAAAACAACACTGATGAACCATAAAAACGAGATTTATTACAAATATAAAAGGTATGACATAGAAAACAGTAGAAGGACATGTAATGTAGTATAATTGATTGGTGTCAGGCTGGGCGGAGCAGCTGATTGGTGCTGTGATTGCCTCAGCTGGTTAAAAGAGTCCTGCTGATTATACTCTGTTCTAGTACCAAAAACAAACGTATCTATGAGTGATGTGACACTTCTACTAGTGTCAGTTGGGCAAGGCTAGTGTCTAGACTCAAAACTGTGTCCCATGATGCACAATGTCCCAGTCTGTTAAGCAGTGATGCAATGCGTGATGATCCAGTTAAATGTCGAACAGTTAAACCTAAAGCCAAGGACTTGGGTGTCTGCTTGCGGCCCTTGGAAGCAAGGTACACAATGTCTTGACAAACAGACAACACTTTCAAATGTACGTCATCATCAATGTTGACATAATGATCCAGTGTTGGCTCCTCAGTGGAACCTATAATCCAGCTGAGCAGATTGTATAGTCCAATGGGGACAACAGTTTGAGATTCAGTGACATTTACATTTTCAGAAGTGGGAGGCCATGGGCATGACATGCCAGGAGTGTCACTAAGCAGTCTTTTCAAAAACAACGCTGCTGTATACAGTGTCCTTGTGTCCTCATGTGTTGTTTGGCACTTTGTTCTCCCTGTTTCATTGTCGCTGTCTGTCTGGCTCAATTCACTGGACTGTGTTGTTTCCGTACCGGATGGATCTGGTAGCATGTCCACGAGTGCATCCTTTGACAGAGTCTCAGCAAAAACCAGTTCGCAGACGTTGCGCTTGGTGGGCATGTGAAACGCTAGCTGAGGGAAATCTTGAGCCAGCCTCTTCTTCAACAGATCCTGTCTGTAACACAACAAAACAGTGACAATTACGAGTCACAGGAGTACCATCAAAAGCAGAGTGGTGGAGGTGATACAAGACATTACAGACTAGAACCTATCTGCCATACAGCACATTTAACACCAAAGAAGCCAAATAAAGGCCCACATCATCACAAACAACACTACACACTACACATCATGGGGGTTTCTCCAAACAGGCCTGTCATACACATTTTGTTTAAAGCTGGCCTTGCACATGATAAATAATAAGACTTGTATTACATTGCAGTTACCTGTAGTTTGAAGCATCAACACCTTCGTTTGCTTTCACCATGTCAATGAAGGCCTGCCTCAGCTGGCCCATTCTAAGCACCTCATTGTTGACAAGCAGCCTCTGGCGGATGATCCTCTCACAGAACAGCTTGTAACTGGCATCAAACATTGCCTCATCCCTACAACACATGAATGAGAAGTAAATAAATGGATAAATGAATAAGTGTTGTGATTGTGTGCACATATAACAGAAGGAAATTGGATGTTTACTTATAATGTTAAGTATGTGTATGTGTATATATATATATAGCCATCGCCGACACACACCTGGACTTCAGTCTGGTGGTAGTGCAAATAGGTAAAGCAATCCAAGGAGAAATAACTTACTGTTCTGTCTCTGGTTTGTCAGGTCTCAGCAAAAACATGGTGTACTGACTGTAACAGCTTTTGTGGTACCGCACCTCCAGAGCCACACAGTCTTTGTCTTTTATATGTAAAAGAACACTTTGGTCATCTTTCTTCTCAGCAGCTTTCTGCAATTTGCCTAAACGGAAAAAAAGGACAACTCAATGAGTTTGTTGACGTATCTCTCACACATAATTGTACCTTTCAGTTATTCAACCACAGAGAATGTGTGTGTGGTGTGTGTGTAGTGTGTGTGTGGTGTGTGGGTGGGGGAGGGGGTTTGCTTACCTGCTTTTAATGTTTCAGCCTTACACAGTTGATCCCTTTGTCGCTTGCCTGCTTTGATGATCATTTTCTCCTTCATCTTGCATATAATGCACAGGGCAGGAAGGACGGGGCCAGAGCCTGCGATTGGCAGGCCTGACCTTGATCGTAGCTTCTCTGTTTGGCTTCGGTACGTGCTGCGAGACGTCGATGGGATGGGCTCGACCTCAAGGTCCTCCCTAACGTCTTGATCTCCCTCACGTGCGAGCCGTCTTTCCACCTTCGTCATGGCCTTTGTGTCGGTAAACCTTATGTAGCATGTGTGGTGGAAGCCAGCGTCCTCAGGAATATCTTCGAACTCGAAATCAAGACAGTGCTTGTGGTTTTCAGCCACCACGTTCCGAGAGTCTCCCTTCAAGCCGAGCAACCGTTGTAAGCTTGTCCTGTACGTATTCCATCTTGTATTGGTAAAACAATCAACCTTTTCGTGCTTCACAGACGTAATATGCATGTAACAATGTTTGTGTGTTGACAATTTTGACTTTTTGAGACTTTCTGGTGCGTTTTCCTCGTCTCCGCTACTCGATGAAACCATGGCGGCCGCCATCTTTCACTTCTGTTGACAATATGCAGCTACCCAATTGGTGTAGCACGATCACGTGATGAACCGTGGCACGACTTTGGACCAAGATATTATTACGCTTCGAAGGGAATAGTTCAGCCAATAATTAGGTGCCTAGAAGAATTGGCAGGAATTTTAGCGACGAAATTTTTTTTGGTGGATAAGCATGAATCGTTCTTTTTTATGAACTAAAGATTGTGTAGTTTCACTTCTGTGGAGCGGGATTTCTTTTCTAAAGGACTTTTCGAGGTTCACCTTGCGGCCTAATAGCCCCGCTATCGTCAGCTAGCATCTCTAGCACCTGCTCGGTGGTGAAGCTCTCCCTTCTGGCTGCCATTATTTGCTAAAATGGAAAGAGGATACACAAGAAAAAGATCTAAAAGCAAAGAAATCAACCTCCTTGAAATGTGCTCTGTTACCTGTTACCTGCTATCGTCGCTGCGTGCTGTGGTGCTGTCCTGCTGTGGTAATGCGTAATGGAGCGGGCGTAGTTTATACTACGCAGGATCATATCTTTGGAACCCATTGGTCGATTTGGGTGATTGACACCTTTTCTGAACCGTTAGAGCCAATAGAATCGAGTGACAGTTAGTAAATCCCGCTAAACACTTACGTCAAGTAGAGAGAGGTTTGCGTAAACAGCACGTGAGACAGCATTAGCTCGGGACTGCGAAACTTTATACCTACTCTGCTGCCATGAATGTAATGATAGATTATCAGGAACAATTCTAAAGTGACTAAGAGACATTGGATTAACCTTAAGCAGCGTTTGTATACCCTTTAACACGAGCTTTGATCACAAAACAGCAAGGGTAAAACATAATTATTGTTATGGTTTTGAAAACTGTTGTTTTTTTTCTTCTCTGTTCTGGCTGCTAGCTCAGTGAGTTTGTGTCTTACAGTGATGATACTTATAACAAAATAATCTGTGGAGTATCATCTTTCAGATGATATGTAGTTTGTGCAGAAAATATTACGTTTTAAAGATCGTTTTTTGCTAGTTAGCACCGAATGTAGCATCTGCCCGTTTTAGCTAAGGGCTAATGCTAACGCTTCTTGTGATACTTGTGTTTTGTTTCGGTAAAAATGGTTCGTATCGTCAGTTAGCTGAGATTCTTCTCGTTAATCTGGTATAACACATTAATAGGTTTTTAAATATTAAGATGCCCTGAGACCAGTGGCGGCGCCAGAGATTTTCTCTAGGGGGTGCTGTGGGGTAGCTTGACGTTTCATAGAGGGTGCTCAAACATTAAGGGTTTCCCATTAATGCACCAGCGCTACAGTTGAATTTTCTACTGCAACCAGTGTTGAAAGTGTGCCGGTCCTACCCGGTCCTTAGTACCGGTAAGAGATTTCCAGGCGGTCCGGAGGACCAGGAAGAATTGACAGCTCCACCCGTGGAATTTATACTACGAAGGGAAGATATTTTGGTTTGGATTACTGGTCTGGGGGAAGTGTGTGTGTGTGTGTGTGTGTGTGTGTGTGTGTGGTGTGTGTGTGTGTGTGTGTGTGTGTGTGTGTGTGTGTGTGTGTGTGTGTGTGTGTGTGTGTGTGTGTGTGTGTGTGTGTGTGTGTGTGTGTGTGTGTGTGTGTGTGTGCGTGCGTGTGTACGTGTTTGTGTATGTGCGTATTGTGTTTGTTTCCCGGGGAAAACCCTCACGAGAAACACCGGCTGTTGTTATGCCTGCAGTGACGTTAAGTTACTCCGTTCTCCGCTTGTAATTATGCCGTTACAAGCTTCAAAGCTGTATTTATCACCTGAATTTGCCGAAACAAGTTTAATATTCTGAAAGCCAAGACTTTGTTTAATTGAAATCAGATGAAAACAAACTGTAACGGACCCTGCCGTGTTATCTATGATTACTATACTCTTTCATAATTTCAGCCGGAGGGAGGGGGGGCGGCGCTGCGGAAGAGCAGATTGCGAGGGAGAGGTGCCTGTCTTCGTCCCTTTACAAGCTTCAAAAATATATTTATCGTGTGATTTTGGAAATAAAAGTTTCATATTCTGAAAGCCAAGACTTTGTTTGTTTAAAATCAAACAAAACACCCGAACACCGAAAAAATAGTTTTTTACGTAAATCCACGTTTATTTTGAAATGAGCCGTTGCGACTTCCGACTGATTTCGATAGAGCGGGTCACATATTGTCAAGTGTTTCTAATTTCTACCCCATAAAGGCATTACAAATGTGAAGTTTGTGTTCAGGGATGCATGAAGCTGGGGGCGGGAGGAGAACAATATGAACCAATGAAGGTCGGGGTAGCATTATAGTACCTGCAAGAAATTCAAACCACATTCACCCCTGACTGCAACACTCCCCACACGCACACACAGTGCACCCGCGACTGTAACAATGAAGGCTCGATAATCAGCCTAGGGTTGCGTTCCGATAATCCAAAAATCAGCTCCTAAATTCTAACCCTATCTCCTATTCCTTGACCTCTGAGTGAAACGTCACGGGGTTAAGGGATAGTGGATAGGAGAATTCAAAAGGATTTAGGAGAAGAGACTGCGGTACTTTAGAGAATCCGAATGCACTTTCACTATCCGACGTGTTTATGATGCGCCAGCGGACGTCATGAATGTGCGTCTGCTGCTGTGGGGAAACTATGGAAACTACAGTTTTCTGTACAGCGGACTACAACATGGATGTTTAATAAGAACGAGGGACTACTGTAAACTCATCTAGAGACTCTGCACCGTGCTCTGATGCTGTTGCTTTATGCTTTATGAACGTGGACAACAGAGAAACATATTCTTCATGACCAAAGTTGGAATTGAAATAAAAAAGGAAAGTGAAACTTCTGCTCGTCGTCACCCTCTCCCTCCGGTCCACATTAATACAAATGATCCCAATACGTATGATTGATGAAAAGATCTTAAAATCAATACAAATGTATTTATTATAAACGTTAGTCCTTAACATCTATCGCTGTGTATATCACCATTCAAACATCTATTAAAAGTTGAACAACCCCACACAGCTCAGTGAAATGTTGACTTTATTTGATCATTTCAGTAAAAACTAACGTTTATATTTCTCTTTTTGATTATAATACTGATGAACGTTCAAAACAAAGCACTTTGGCAACTTACCACATACGTTTTAAAATGTGTAATAAGCACCGTAACTTTCATGATATAATTTCTCCCATAATCGTTTGTGTCCGTGAACGGCCGACTGTTGAGTGACGGCAAATGCTGCGGCTGCAATGCATTGTGGGGCAGCATTTTCTCCTCTCCTTTCGGTTAGGGAGGTCCAGTGGTTCCTAAGCTAAAGGAGGTTATAAAGGAAGTTTGAAACCTCCTTTCCTTTCATTTGGAGAATTGGAACGGCACTTATCATGGCTGCCAGTGACGTACTTCCGGGTCATTTCACTCCATTAGGAAGGTTCCTAAGCTAAATGGACTATTGGAATGCAACCTAGGTGTAAGCAGGGGTAAAGTGCTATTTTTACAAGTGGGGAGTGGACCTCACCTCCTCTAGGAGGGTCCTCACCTCCTCTAGTGGTGATTTTTTTTAAATATTGAAGTTAAAAGCATCAATCTGGTGCACTTTGAGAGCAACATTAAGAGATCTATGGATACATCTCTCAACACCCATATGAAACAGAACTGTAAACAGATTTTCTATTTCTTTATAGATATTTTACAAATCACTCCCCTTTTAAAACAAATCGTTTGAGACCCACTGAGATAACTAGACTAAAGTTAACTATCTAAACACTGAGAGTCCTTTACTTCACCTGAGCTGAGGTTATCTGAGACTCTCAGTCTGACAGGAGAGAGTTCTCCCTCCACCCTGTTGTTGAAAAAGCTCCTTATATCCGTTAGCTTGACTAGCTAGCACCAGATGCTAACCACAACGATCTCCGGTAGATACCCACTGGTGCGCGAGGCGAGCTCTCTCGCTCGCGCACAAAATGGCTCGTGCCACACACACACACAGAGCAGAGCTTGAATGAAACAGACCCAGAAGTAAGCTACTTGTACTCACGAGGCCTATTATGTGCAGAATTCCTCTCGCTTTCAGGTGGTTTTGATTGAGTGTCCACACGTGGACGTTTAAGGACTAAAAAACGATCCATTTGTCACTTTGCTGTTAGCAAATAATTTGGGGCTCCAGCTAACAGGAAGTCACTCAAGTGTCACAAAGTCATTTAGCCTATCGGTAGGTCAAAAATCGAATGGGTGCTGGCCATTGGCCTAATCATATCACCTGTGTTGGCTTTATGTTTTTGGTCAAACATTTGTTTGTTTCACATTTGCATTGATGTAATCAATAATTTTTCTGATTTAATTTAATAAAAATAATAATAATTTTTTGAAAAAAATAAATAAAACATATTTCTTGGGGGTGCTTAGGGGGTGCTTTGGCAATCCTGGGGGGTGTTTCAACATAAACTGTACCGAAAATAAATACCTCACCACGTCTATCTAATTATGAACTTGCTTTACTTTCACGGAACACATTTTTGGTGATAACAAATGTAACAAAGTAACATATTTTTACCAACACATGTTCTACGCCACTACATACACTGAACACAAATATAAATGCAACACTTTTGTTTTTGCTCCCATTTTTCATGAGATGAACTCAAAAGATCTAAAACATTTTCTATATACACAAAATAACCATTTCTTTCAAATATTGTTCACAAATCTGAAAAAATCTGTGATAGTGAGCACTTCTCCTTTGCCGAGATAATCCATCCCACCTCACAGGTGTGGCATATCAAGATGCTGATTAGACAGCATGATTATTGCACAGGTGTGCCTTAGGCTGGCCACAATAAAAGGCCACTCTGAAACGTGCAGTTTTGCTTTATTGGGGGGGTCCGAAAACCAGTCAGTATCTGGTGTGACCACCATTTGCCTCACGCAGTGCAACACATCTCCTTCGCATAGAGTTGATCAGGTTGTTGATTGTGGCCTGTGGAATGTTGGTCCACTCCTCTTCAATGGCTGTGCCAAGTTGCTGGATATTGGCAGGAACTGGAACACGCTGTCGTATACGCCGATCCAGAGCATCTCAAACATGCTCAATGGGTGACATGTCCGGTGAGTATGCTGGCCATGCAAGAACTGGGATGTTTTCAGCCTCCAGGAATTGTGTACAGATCCTTGCAACATGGGGCCGTGCATTATCATACTGCAACATGAGGTGATGGTGGTGGATGAATGGCACAACAATGGGCGTCAGGATCTCGTCACGGTATCTCTGTGCATTCACAATGCCATCAATAAAATGCACCTGTGTTCGTCGTCCATAACATACGCCTGCCCATACCATAACCCCACCACCACCATGGGCCACTCGATTCACAACATTGACATCAGAAAACCGCCACACACGCTGTCTGCCATCTGCCCTGAACAGTGAAAACCGGGATTCATCCGTGAAGAGAACACCTCTCCAACGTGCCAGACGCCATCGAATGTGAGCATTTGCCCACTCAAGTCGGTTACGACGACGAACCAGAGTCAGGTCGAGACCCCGATGAGGACGACGAGCATGCAGATGAGCTTCCCTGAGACGGTTTCTGACAGTTTGTGCAGAAATTCTTTGGTTATGCAAACCGATTGTTGCAGCAGCTGTCCGAGTGGCTGGTCTCAGACGATCTTGGAGGTGAACATGCTGGATGTGGAGGTCCTGGGCTGGTGTGGTTACACGTGGTCTGCGGTTGTGAGGCCGGTTGGATGTACTGCCAAATTATCTGAAACGCCTTTGGAGACGGCTTATGGTAGAGAAATGAACATTCAATTCACGGGCAACAGCTCTGGTGGACATTCCTGCTGTCAGCATGCCAATTGCACGCTCCCTCAAAACTTGCGACATCTGTGGCATTGTGCTGTGTGATAAAACTGAACATTTCAGAGTGGCCTTTTATTGTGGCCAGCCCAAGGCACACCTGTGCAATAATCATGCTGTCTAATCAGCATCTTGATATGCCACACCTGTGAGGTGGGATGGATTATCTCGGCAAAGGAGAAGTGCTCACTATCACAGATTTTTTCAGATTTGTGAACAATATTTGAGAGAAATGGTTATTTTGTGTATATAGAAAATGTTTTAGATCTTTGAGTTCATCTCATGAAAAATGGGAGCAAAAACAAAAGTGTTTCATTTATATTTTTGTTCAGTGTACTTACATTTCAATGTGTGCTGCGTCGGTTCAGCCATTCTCCGCAAGGGTTTTTGAAATTGGTCTGTGCGCAAAGCATTGTGGGGATTTTAAGGACGCAAAGTCTACCCATGTGCAGCCTCGAAATTTCAAAAATGTTAAGGACGCGGCCTCTGTGGAATTCCAAGTATGCTGGAGATTGGAACAGTACTTTGGCGGCACTCGATGACGTAGCATCCTTGAAATATTGGCTTGGAAGCTAGCATCCTCGAGATTGAGAAACGGCCACTATCATCCTGAAGTACTGAAGAATACAAGGGGGCCGCAGAGACCCATCCTTCTTCTTAGTTATATCTCCACACATTATGACACCAAAATACTACTGGGACGTTCCAAGGGTCAGTATTGATTTTGATGACCCTGGCCGCCTGGTACTGGATTTATATTAACGAGGCGGCAGTTAGCAGCTAGCGGCTAGCTAGTAAATTATGCTAAATTACACATCAATCGTTATGTACTTTTATATTACGCTAGTGATATCCAAGCAACAGAGCTTTATTTAGCATGATACTTGTGTGGGTTGTACATGAAACCACTTGGTAATATATAAAAATGTATATGTTGAAGCCTGTTATGATCAATTGTGAGTTAAAACTGTATCTAAAAAGTAAAGCTGATGATGGATTACTGTGGTGGAGTTAAAATAACAATAGCCTATTTCTTTTTGAAATGTGATGGAGTAAATGGATAGTAACTGTGATTATTCATGTTAAGTACCCCACAAGTAACTAAAACGTATAATACTTGAAGGAAAGGTGTAAAATGTTTCCATAAATACCAATATCACACACTACAACACCCCTTTTTGTTAAATACCAACCATGTATATAAATATAAATATGGTGAGTGGGCTTTAAACTAAGACAGGCCATTTATGTTTGAAATATCATGCTAACAAACCTGCAATTACAGAATTGAATGATAGTGGTTATATCTGTTCATGTCTTGTTGACATTATTACAATTTTTAAAATGGTTCTCCTCTCTCCTGCAGTCAGCTGTGATTCCAGGTGTTCATGCTGCCGCCCGCCTCCCCCCTCCCCCCCCATCCATCTCCTTTCATCACATCCAGTACCAGGAGAGCTAATCCAAAAACCTCATCACACCTCCTCTTCATCCCATCTCCTCATCAAATCCAGATCTTCAGCATCATCATCACCAGTGTCTAGACCCCGGGGGGTTCCCTATATGCTCACGGCTGCATTTCCCCCTTTAGATATACCATTTCAGAATCGGGGTCTAATCGCCAAAGACTTAACATTTATCATATGACATGTGTCAATAAATGTTCTTTAAACAAAATGAAGTCTCTCCTGATTGAACTGTCTGGACCCCATCCTCAACTTTTTTCAAACCATAACATGCCTTCAGAGGGCTTTCCTGTTGATAATGTTTGGTGGATTTTTTAATAGAATAATTGTAATCAATATTATATTACCTTTTAATCTATATAAATTGTATTAACATTTTGTGTCACTATTTTGTTCACCTTGTTCTACTATGCCAGCCATCAGAGGTATACATTTGTTAACATCTCTTTTAGGTTTAATTTCTTATATTTGTGAATTTCTATATAAAATGCTAATTTCTACCTGAAATGCTTATGTATTTTTAATTCCATTTTCGTAAAGCTTTCACTTTTTCAGCAGAATAAATATTATAACTGGTTTTGTTCAGCATTGCCAGCTTCACTGTTGAGCGTGATGTTGTGCCCAGCATTCTCCTGGCCTGTGCTCTGAAATCAAAATGTGGATAAGAATAAAACAACACTAAAATAAACACTACAAAAAACACAAGGTTGTTCATTTGTGTGTATACATATACAACACAGGCAATATACATATATATATATATACAATTATAATGAATACAACTGTTAATTTGATTAGAGCTTTGACACATATCTTTATTGATAGCCTATATGTATAAATATGACGACTTAATATATAGTCGGCCTAATAGCAAACAGCTACGTTCAACTCTTTTAATGGTATATTGCAAGTGCAATAAGAAGCTACAGGGACGTTAATCTACGTCAGTAATATTAACTTTATTTAATACAACATTTACGGTACAAGATTTAATCATACAGCCCATGTAGTATAATATTTTACAAATGATGAATTACAGCAAACATGTGCAATATATCCATTATTACAGCTCCGTGGGATGGCAGTAAGGCGATATGGTCCGTTGTTATTGTGCATCCATGGGTAAAGAGAAACGCATGTAGTGCTGAACACGTAACGTGAACGTGGCGGGCAGCGCGGTCCCGTGGGTTAGATGCGCGTTCATAATGCAGAGGGAAATAACTCTCAAAATAACATTATTAGCACATTTTTACAACTTGAGGAACGAATGTTTTTAATAAGGGCTATACAAGTGTTTATACTGGGTTGTTTATTTAGTTTTAAAATTATCCAACGAGTTACAGACCACTCTTTCCCAATGTAAGTCAATGGGAAAAAGTGTTTCCGGGCCCAGCAACCTAAAGGAAGTATAGTACCGCCGTTTGGCCACAACGAATATTCTCATCGGACTCCGGCGCACTTCCTGGGGGCTTGGGAAGCATACTTGCTTCGTTTCTGAAGGAGGTGACTTGGAAGTACGCGACTACCAAGCCAGCATCCTCGCGATTGAGAAACACCCAGTAGCCTATGTTAAACGCGCCATATAGACTCTGTAACAAACACAAGTCCTGATTTCAAAATGTTAAAGCAGGTCAGGACTTATAAATAGGCTACATGTAAATAAAGCATTTCAAAAATAGCACAAACAAATCAAGTAGCCTATTCATTCTGCACACAAACCCTCAGCCTATTCCAAAATAATATGTTATTTTATTGGACTATTTGGTTATTAATGTGATCATAATGTAATGTCGTTTGTAGCTTCTTGTACAAACACACAGACTCAGGGGGGAGATTGTGAACGTTGAGGGTCCACTGCTGCCAACCTGCTGCTCACTGTTCGTGTGTGTGTGTGTGTGTGTGTGTGTGTGTGTGTGTGTGTGTGTGTGTGTGTGTGTGTGTGTGTGTGTGTGTGTGTGTGTGTGTGTGCGTGCGTGCGTGTGTGTGTGTATGTGGAGGGGGGGTGTACCCTACGTCACATGAATGGACGGACACAAACAGAGCCCACAAGGCGCAAGCAAGCATCCAATAGAAACACGTTGGAGCACGCTTGGCCAATCGAAATGAAATGCAGTGACAACATAATTTCACTACCAGCCAATAGTAGGAGGCGAGGGCGTGACGTAGCGCTGTCAGCTGTTCTTGTTTTGCTTCTGTTTTCCAGTTATTTTCCTCAAGGGTCTGGATAACCGACCTCCACAAATACCCAGTGAAATCCGCTAGTATTTGTTCCGTAGCAGAGAAAAGCAGCCCCCCCTGCTCCGGCCGCCCACCGACCTTCCTACAGGTCGGCATTTCTCCCACATTGGAGCCGTCTTCCGCCGACATCGAGCGAAGAGGTGCAGCCGATCCCAGGCCTCCAATCCAGGGCGGAGGGAGGGAAGGAGGTCGCTGGGAATCGGGATGGAGAGCGGAGTGGCGGGCCCCGGCGGAGAGGCAGCGGGGCCCGGCGGAGAGGCAGCGGGGCCCGGCGGAGAGGCAGCGGGGCCCGGCGGAGAGGCAGCGGGGCCCGGTGGAGCGGACGGACCGGGGTTGCAGTTCGGCTGCGCCTCCTTTAACCAGGACTCCACGTAAGCAGCAGAACATGACATGAGTCAAGCAAACACTCAACATGCTTTAGATCTGTCTCAGACTAAAGGAATGCAGGAGGCTTTGATCAGATTGTCCTGGGATCACCTAAAATCCATAAAGGGGCAAGCCGATTTCATATGGCTTGCCTATATCAAAACCGGTTTAGCTAATGATCAGATTGAGTATCATCCAAAACATTGCTTTGTCTTCTGGCTCTGGAGAAGATTGGAGATTTCCTTTCAGGAAATAACCCTGATGATGTCATAGTGATGGTTAGGGTTATTTTGGCTTGGACACCACTAAAAACAGACATCTAAAAGAGATGGGGTTTATGCACACACCTCTGAAATTGAACATTTTGATCTCCTACTATAAAATGGACACTTATCAAAGTCAGTGTTCTTATAGACTTGGCAAATCCGTTAACCCAGAAGAAGCAGCTACTTTCGTAGCCTATATAATAAGACAAAACTTGAATGAAACCTTATATATATATAGGATATATATAAGGTTTCATTCAAGTTTTCTGTTTGCACCTTCAAAGCTCGTGGTCAGAAGTTGTATTTAAACTGAGGATGTTCTGACCTCTGAGTTGTCCGGAGCGCAGCCACAGACTAAGATTTTATTGTGAAATGGGAAATGTAACTACAGAGATGGGGTCGTTACTAAAAAAAAGTAATATATTACATATTACATATTACTTTAAAAAAAAGTAATATATTACACTACTTCATTACTCTCTACATAAAGTAACTCGTTACTTTGCTCGTTACTTTACTCGTTACTTTACTCGCAGGGCCGGCCCGCCCCTCCCTACAGGCAGATCACGCAGACTGCGGCGCACCTACAGTGTGCGCGCCACAGTTTTGCCTCTGCGAGACTCCACTTGCACCCCAAATTACTATTGCATTAAGGAAGACATAACACAAGTCTTTCTCTAAAATAGGCTACCAGCCTACCACAACAAACTAACAGTCTGTGAAACGTCAAGACACTAATTAATGAAACCAGTTCAAGACGCATTATTCTTATCATTCTTTATGAGGGCAGTAACGGTAAGGTATCTAATTACTTATGTATTTAGTATTCCATAACTTAGTAACAGAGATGGTCAAAGTAAAGTGGTAGAGACAGAATTCCTACAATGAAGCGGGACATTGAACTGTTCACCCGTGAGAGGGCGATCAACAAAAGAGAGCGAGCGGCCCCGTTGAGGGAGTTTACGATGAAAAGACTCAGCCATGTTTATGCAGCACTGCACGTGGAGATGTGGTCTCGCAAGTCGCGCAGATTACATAGGCCTACATGTATATAAACCTGCGGCGGAAACCCCTCTAGTCTGTCAGTGAGTGTGATTATTTTATAAAAGTAACGAAGTAACGCGTGTCGGGGCAATGTTAGTAACTGTAGTGTGATTACTAAATTATAAAAGTAACGCATTACACTACTCTGTTACCGACAAAAGTAATATTATTACAGTACAAGGTGTGGACATTCTCTCGCGTTATAATATCAGCGCGGCTGTGGTCAGATCAAAATGCCTCCGAATGCAATTTGAACAGACACCCAACTCTGGAAATGTACGATCAATATTTTTGGAACTTGACTCATCCAACTACAGGGGAGCTAAGACAGGATACTGTATTGGACTGTGCTGGACAATACCTGTCTCTCACAGCTCCTGGCATCTATGATGTTAGGTTGGGGTTTCCATTTAAAACATGGTAACCCATGTTGATGGCTGTAATAGCAGCGCATGGATCAGTAGGGAGTTTCCTGTGCCTTGCTTAAAAACGTCTCTTAAGGGTGTAACTCGTATTGCAGAGAAGCTTCCACTGCTTAGTGTCAGATTATTTGAATAGTTGAAACACACAATAACAGAGGTCACTGTATTTTAGACAGGCCTGCCTCTGACATGTTGTTAAAGTGTTGAGTAATCCAAAGATTTAGGACATTATAGAAAGAAATGTTCAAATCTGTCTGGTTATGTACTATCACCTGTGTGTATATTTATCTCCTGTCCATGTTGCAGAAAGAGTTTCAGACAGCAGAAGAACAGAAACTCCATATGTATGCTTTGTCTATATCTTAAAATGACAGATGCTATAGATACTTTATTCATCCCACATTGGGAAATTATTAATTCACAGCAGCAGTGTTGTCAAGCATTACATGAGTTAACATATTTAAAAGATACAATAAGATACAAATATAATACAACTAAAAATGACCATTCACAGCAAATATATACTAAATTACAAAAGAAAGTACATACTCACTAGAGTATCCAAATAATACACAATATAAAGAAACTACTGAATACATTTGAGACAGGACAGGAATGTGCACACCTGCTGGCCATTACCAAAATGACCTGTGTAAGAATAAAGTGATGTCTCCAACACGTAAAACTGAGTTACTATAAAGTGTACAGGCTAAATAAGTACAGAAATGGAGGAGACAGAATGTTGGTCAGCGTGTAAGCTTGCTTAAAACATCACTTTTATATAAAATGTAATGGAAACAGGTGAGTTTGATATCATTTTTCTTCCTTTTTTTATGGACAAACAAAATGACAGGTCATCAAATTAACCCACAAAAAACCTGGAATATTAATCTGCCTTGTATCCCACAGCTGACCATAACAAGGCATAGATGGTGTGTATTGATGGACAATACCTCTGTCATTATACGCTTTCAAGCTGTGGTCTAAGTCTCTGGAACATCAAAAGTGTTGCTGTCGTTGTTTATCACCTATCTCTAATATGTTGTTACTTATTTCTCAAGATCTACCATGTTGTTACTTTGCACTCCTGGTTAGCAAAGGTCCTAACCATGACCACTGGATTGGTGGTAGATTTCCTGTTAAGGAACAAATTACTCTATACTCTGGCAACTACTGTAGCAAATGTTCCATTGTTATTTGATTTCATTTAGATTTAGGGATCCATGTGTTCATCTGTTCAAAAACACTTTTGTCTAGCAAAAGTTACCCTTTGAAATAGCAGTGTGACTTTTATAAAAAAATATTCAAGGTGTGCTCCAGCAACTACATTTTTTACCTTCCTAAAGTTTGGAGACTCAAAATATCCTAAGTTCAGTAAATGCTATGGGTCAGGAGAAGACATGAAATGTTTCCAGAGCTGAGTGGAGATGGGCCGTATCTAATTTCTGGGATTTCCCCTCCTCGACTCCTCAACTCCTCGGTCCTCCGGTAGTGACCCGGAAATGAATTTCAGCGCGCCATGTTGAAGGACATCTCATTTCTCTAAATGCACTTCGAGGACCGAGCATCGAGCATCGAGGAGGCTCTCTGGAGGAGCTCTAACCGAGGATACACTGATGGGTCCTCCACGGTCCTCCACGGCTCCTTCGTGCATTTCCGGCAACAGAGATGTTTCAAAGAGTCGTGACCAGTGGTGGCGCCAGGGTATGGCTGGGGTAGGCTACAGCCATACGAAGAAATGGCTTAGCCCTACCTTAGCCCGACCATGAAAAAGTATGTTAAAGTAAGCATGTTGAGAACACGGATTGCGAAAATCTACCGGTCGTGTCCACAACACACAAACTGATCCTGCTGTCACAACAAGTGCACGTTACTGACGCAATATGGTTGAGACCATTCGGGCTTATGCTAGAGGGGTGCAAGGAATAGTCTAAGTAGTGGGGGAGTTTTTTACACTAAAGGTGTGGACATTCTCTCGCGTTATAATATCAGCACGGCCGCGGTCAGATCAAAATGCCTCCGAATGCAATTTGAACAGACCTACAGCCAATCAGAGAAACAAAACGTTGGGTCTGCTGCGTCATGCATTACTGATACATCACGTTCACAGTGAAAAGTCCCCAAACTCGCGCCGAGTAAATTGCAGACAGACAGCAGAACTTCTAGGATTAATTGTATATTTCGGATGGATGGATTTGTTCTTAAACGCCCTCGCATTGAGGTACAAGTCGAACAGGTGCCAGAGTCACACGACCCACCTGAAGAGTGAATAGTGAGTTTTGAATAGGTCATTAGGTCATTTGAAAAAGTGTTTTGTATGACAATAGAGACACAGGCAACCTGTTGTGTGCTGTGTCTGTCTCTCTCTGTTTACCTGTGTCTGTGTGTCTCTCTCCCTCACTCACTCTCTCTCTCTCTCTCTCTCTCTCTCTCTCTCTCTCTCTCTCTCTCTCTCTCTCTCTCTCTCTGTCTCTGTCTCTGTCTCTGTCTCCCTCACTCTCCCTCTCTCTCTCCATGTCAATTCTATATGCCAACTTGTCTTGTTTCTGCCGCTGCGTAGCATGTTGTAACAACGTGGAATTAGCAGAATAGGCTATTGTATTGTTTAACTCACACCTGTTGCTCTCGATGTAATTTAGCTGATAAAAGGAGACTAATAAAAGCTAATAAAAGCCTCACGCGTGCGTTTCACTGTCAAGGGGTGCGATATAGCGTGTATGTAATTACATTACAAATACTGACTTGAGCCCCACCACTGTATGGGTTAGCCCTACCATAGATTACCCAACACAAATACTCTGGCGCCGCCACTGGTCGTGACGCACGGCCGGACTTATCTCAGCCAATCACAGCTCTGCATGCATCCCCTGGATATTATTTTATTAACTACTTTCATCGCAACGTGATGTTTACACGAAAGGTTTCTCAATTCTCTAATTTCCCCTCCTCGACTCCTATCCTCGAGACTTAGTCCCGCCCACAGGAGATGCGAGCGGAGGACTGAGGAGGGGAGCCGAGGAGAGAGGAGGGGAAGCAGCAGGCGGTTAGAGAAATGAGAACTCCTCTCCTCTGAGCGGTCATTTTAAAGAGACGTCCATTAATGATGACAGGAGGCACAGCAGCCCTCTGTCTGATGGACAGATGTGTTCATGACCACTTATATATTTACTTTGATTCATTCACAGTGCGGTATAATGAGACAATAACAGGCTACAGATGCGGACATTTATATAAATATATACAATTTCAGAATCAAACTGAATGAGAGCACTCTCATAATAACACAATCAGAGACTGGATATATCCCCCCCCCCCCCCCCCCCCTCTCTCTCAGGTCGCTACAATGAGGAAAATAAATTACGGGCCAAAAGTATTAAAAGTAAGCATAGGACACCAAACCAACTGAGACCTGTCTGTCCGCTGCATCTACACACTGTACAACACGCACCTACACACTGTACAACACACACCTACACACTGTACCACACACACCTACACACTGTACCCAGTGGTGTTTCTATGTGTACAAAACTGGGGGGGCAGAGAGAGGAGGGGGGGAGAGAGAGAGAGAGAGAGAGAGAGAGGGGGGGGGACAGAGAGAGGGGGGGAGGAGAGAGAGAGGGTGGGGAGAGAGAGGGGGGGAGGAGAGAGAGAGAGAGGGGGGAGAGAGAGAGAGAGAGGGGGGAGAGAGAGAGGGGGGGAGGAGAGAGAGAGGGGGAGTGTCAAATTACATACTGAAGACCACACGGAGCAACACTGTGAGCGCATACATTTACGTACACAGCGTGGGGATGTCATAGTAATGCACCTTCATACATGGAGTAAAGGTCACCATCACAAAGTAATTCTTAACAATAACAACAACCGTAATGCTTTAGCATTAAAACATGGGACAGGAAAACACAGACACTCATCACCGAGGTCACAATATCAATCGATCCAGCAGAGGCAAAACATATAAGATCAACAAAATATATGACATAAATGAACTTACCAAAGCTGAAGGCTCACTTGAAAAGAAAAGCGGCACGGCGGTCCTTCCTCTGACAGAATGTGTCTATCACTTTGGGGATGAAGTCCTGTAGTTGCTGGATCAACTGGCTTTCAATTGAAAGCATGGCCAATGCGTTAAGTCGCGGCTGTCCCATGGTGTTGCGAGTGAAAGTCTTTATCCTTTTGAGGGTGGAAAAGTTCCTCTCTGACTCGGATGTCGTCATCGGAGTTGTCACTATTATTTTGACCAAAATAACAGTCTCAGCAAACGTATCCTCCAAGTTGTTCTCGTGAATGGATTTCAACAGAGACAGGGCAGTGTTTCCAGTGTGAAGTTCACTGTGGCGGTAGAGCGTGGTCAGCTCAGACTTCAACTTCTCCTTGTTTCCCAACGCAGGCCACAGTTTCACGGCGCAGTCAAGCTCAGGTGTAGGAAATGACAGGACATGCTGTGGGAAGAATGAGCTGTCAACGAGCTTTGCAGCGATCAAATGGTCACTCTGTGAGAACCTCTGTTCCACCTGTGAGATGACTGTGTCACAAGCCTCCTTCATCACCGGCGCTGTGCTGCTGACTCGTCGGCCTGGCTCGTCTGTTCCATCATGAGCGGTGGCGGCCAATGCATCAGTTTGCTGCCTCATTTTCTGGACATGTTCCTTGAAACGGCAGAGCGCGCTGTTGATCCCAGGTGCATCGATGCTTCGTTTTTGCAGAGTGTTGTATAAAACATCCACTTCTGGCATAAGCAACGAAAAAAACTCCAGGAGCTGCATAAATGCTCGGTCCCACAGTTTCTTTGACAGGCCGTATGCCTCACTTATGGTGACCGCATCCCATCCTGGTTGTGCGCGTATATGCTCCATACACTGAAGCAGTGCTTCTCGGGTCTCCCAGTTCACAGTTCTGCTTTTAAAGTTCCATCTCACAGCCGGTGGCCGTGGTATGCGTCTCTGTGTTGCCTCTGCAAGAGCTGCAACACATTTTGGAGCACCGGAGAAAAAAATGGAAAAAGCAGTTAAATCTGCAAAAAACACCTTCAGGATGCTCATCCTTGCTGAACACAGTTGCTGCAGGGTCAGGTTCAGTTGGTGGGCGTAGCAGTGAACAAATTGAGCGTTTGGGTACGTCTTCTTCATCACCGTCTGTACCCCGCGCACGTTACCGCTCATGACGGCCGCCCCGTTATAGGTCTGAGCGATTAGCTTTTCTTTCAGCTTCAGGGGTTCCAGAACAGCCTTGATGCTGTTAGAGAGACCTACACCAGTTTTGTCCTTTACTTCCACAAACTCCAAAAAACGCTCTGTAACTGTGAGGTCAGGCATAATGTATCGCAGCACAATCACCATTTGCGATTTACAGGAGAAATCGGTTGTCTCGTCGGCCTGAACGGCAACAAATGATGTGTTGTCCACTTGCTTGGCTATTTCCTCCCTCTACACATCATACATGCAGTCTAAGAGTTCATTCTGTATGGTGCTTGATGTCCCTTTAAAAACGGGCTGAGCTTCGTAGTGCCGTCGAAGCCTGGAATCGCCCTCACACATTGTCTCGAAAATTGACCTGAATATCCCTGGATTCAGAGAGTCCGCCGACTCGTCGTGGCCCCGCAGTGCTGTCTCACATTTCCCACACAGTTTAATACAGGTGATGATCCGACCCAGCACGTACCTGTTTTCTTCCACCTTCCTATTATGAGAATCAATGCCGCGTCTGTAGGAGCTGTCAATCTGAGCTGCAACATTCACCCTTCCCAGTAATCCCAATTTTACGGCATTTTCCAAATGACTGTTGCTGCTCTCATGCTTCATTGTCCTCTCCGAAATATGCTTTAAATCCTTGTAACCTGTCCTCGACCAAGTACCTTGATCTTCACCAAAAAGCAGGCAAGGAAAGCAAAAGAGGGAATTCTTCTGGATGCTCGCCGTTAGCCATTTCTTTTTAGCAAACCACTCAGCGTTAAACCCACGTTTAACTTTGCCCGCAGTCTGGACCATTTGGAAATCCGGTGGATGGTGGGCACCGAGGCGCTTTACCTCCAGTTTCTCTCCGAGACTAAGTGTCTCAAATGTGTGCTCCAGTAAATGGTCAACTTCATTCATTTTCTTTCAGTTTTTTACTTCTTTTAATCGCTGGTGATGTTAGCTATATGCTGCTCTCTCGTCTCCTCTTCAAACTACACGTGACGTTTTGCAGCACTCCACACGTGACGTACTTACAGCCAATCAATTCTGAATTATGTGAGATGACGTATGGTGGCGATGGCAGCTCTATGCCCCTATGGTCATTATTTTTTTGCCACACACATTAAATAGGAAAATACTCTGAGTCACCGTTCACTTAGACAGTGAGAGGGAGGGGCAGGATCGGGTTTTGTCCCACATCAATCAATCAATCAATCAATCAATGTTTATTTATATAGCCCAATATCACAAATGTTACATTTGTCTCAGTGGACTTTACAGTTTGTACAAAATATCAGTATGACAATATGACACCCTCTGTCCTTAGACCCTCACATCGTACAAGGAAAAACTTCCAAAGAAAACTCACAGTTTAAAGGGAAAAATGGGAGAAACCTCAGGGAGAGCAACAGAGGAGGGATCCCTCTCCCAGGACGGACAGACGTGCAATAGATACCGTGTGTAAATTGAAAAGATAATACATTTGCAACATACAGTAGGTAGTCCAAATGTTTGGAAATGCATGTGTGTATAATAGGAAAATGAATCCACGAGGATATCCATCCAGGACCTATGATCCAGGACCACAGCAACGACTCAAGATCCAGGGCTCGCGATCCAGGACAGAGGAGCGCAGGATCATCCATGACTCCGGATCCCGGCGTATATAGACACCAAAAAGAAAGACATTTGGGGAAGCTGGGTTAATCGGAACATGAGAGTACACAGGTATAGACAGAGAGAAGGAAGAAGTAAGATGTCCCCCGACAAACTAAGCCTATATCAGCAAAACTAGGGGCTGAATCTAATCAGCCCTAACTATAAGCTTTATCAAAAAGGAAGGTCTTAAGCGCACTCTTAAAAACGGATAGGGTGTCTGCCGCCCGAACACAAACTGGAAGCTGATTCCACAAATGTGGAGCTTGATAAGAAAAGGCTCTGGCTCCCATTGTACTTTTAGAGACTCTAGGAACAACCAACAACCCTGCATTCTTGGAACGCAATGCCCTAGTAGGACAGTAGGGTATAATGAGTTCTTTGAGGTAAGATGGCGCCTGCCCATTAAGGGCTTTGTAGGCGAGAAGAAGAATTTAAAATTATATCCTGTGTTCTATAGGGAGCCAGTGTAAGGCAGCCAGAACAGGAGTAATGTGGTCCCTTTTCCTAACTGTGGTTAGTACACGAGCTGCAGCATTTTGAATCAGCTGAAGCGACTTGACTGACTTCTTGGTACACCCTGATAATAAAGAGTTACAATAATCCAGCCTTGAAGTAACAAATGCATGGACTAGTTTCTCTGCATCGTTTTGAGGCAAGATATGCCTGATTTTTGCAATGTTACGTAGATGGAAGTAGGCGGTCCTTGAAATTGATTTTA
Source organism: Gymnodraco acuticeps (assembly GCF_902827175.1). Taxonomy (NCBI): domain Eukaryota; kingdom Metazoa; phylum Chordata; class Actinopteri; order Perciformes; family Bathydraconidae; genus Gymnodraco; species Gymnodraco acuticeps. Next base: position 356,183 of record NW_022990385.1, read on the forward strand.
TGTGGGCGTTAAAGGATAAATCCTGATCAAATATAACACCAAGATTCCTTACAGTCTCACTGGAGGCCAAATTAATGCCATCCATAGTAAGTATATCCTTAGATAATTTGTTTCATAGATTCTTCGGGCCAAGTACAATAACTTCAGTTTTGGTCGTGTTTAACATCAAAAAGTTTAAGGTCATCCACGTTTTTAAGTCCTTAAGGCAGTCTTGAATTTTATTTAGATGATTAATTTCATCAGGCTTGATTGATAAATATAGTTGAGTATCATCCGCATAACAATGAAAGTTTACAGAATGATTCCTTATAATATTGCCTAATGGAAGCATATATAATGTGAACAAAATAGGTCCGAGCACTGAGCCCTGTGGCACTCCATGGCTAACTTTGGTTTGCGTGGAAGATTCATCATTGACACGTACAAACTGAGAGCGTTCAGATAGATAGGACCTAAACCAGTCTAAAGCAGTTCCCTGTATGCCAAGTAAGTGCTCTAGTCTTTGCAATAAGATATCATGGTCGATAGTATCAAATGCAGCACTGAGATCGAGCAAAACAAGAATAGAGACACGTCCCTTGTCAGAGGCTATTAGAATGTCATTTGTGACTTTAACCAAAGCTGTCTCTGTGCTATGATGTGTTCTAAAGCCAGACTGAAAATCTTCAAATAAATCATTGTTTTTTAAGTAATCACACAACTGTTTTGCGACCGCTTTCTCAAGAATTTTTGAGAGGAACAGAAGATTGGAAATAGGTCTACTGTATAATTGGCTAAAACCTCTGGATCGAGGTTGTGCTTTTTAAGAAGCGGTTTTATCACTGCTACTTTGAATGATTGTGGAACATAGCCTGATAATAAAGACATATTCATAATATTTAATAAATAAGTGCTAATTAATGGAAAAACTTCCTTCAACAGCTTAGTTGGAATTGGGTCTAACATACACGTTGATGGTTTAGAAGAGAGAATCATTGAATTTAATTGTTCAAGGTTTATGGCTGAAAAGCATTCTAGTTTACTATCTAGTGTAATATTAGAACTTACGTTTCCGGGAGCTGTTGATAACACTATACTGGTCAAAGGCAAGAGGTCATTAATTTTGTTTCTAAGAGTAACAATTTTATCGTTAAAAAAGCACATTAAATCATTACTCAGTGCTATGGGAATAGAAGGCTCAATCGAGCTGTGGCTTTCTGTCAGCCTGGCTACAGTGCTGAAAAGAAATCTTACATTATTCTTATTCTCATCTATTAATGAAGAGTAGTAGGCTGCTCTCGCTTTACGCAGTGCTTTCTTATATTCATTGAGAGTAATATGCCAAATTAAACGAGATTCTTCAAGTTTAGTGGAACGCCATATCCTTTCAAGTTGTCTCGACTTTTGCTTTATTTTGCGGGTTTCGGCATTATGCCATGGAGCTAATCTATGTTGTTTTATTTTCTTCTTTATCAAAGGAGCAACAGAGTCTAATTTTATTCGCAGCGCATCTGTAGCACTATCAACAACATGATCAATTTGGGGTGGTGTACATTTTGTATAAGTTTCCTCCCTTACATGCAGACATGCTATCGAGTTAAGTATTGGTGGAATCTCTTCCTTAAATTTGGCTATAGCACTAACAGATAGGTTTCTGCTGCAGGAGCTTTTGACTAATGCTTTGTAGTCTAGTAACAGTACTTCAAAAGTTACTAAGAAATGGTCGGATAATGCAGGATTATGCGGTTCGACTAATAGTTGCTCAATTTCAATACCATAAGTCAGAACAAGGTCGAGAGTGTGATTATAGCAGTGGGTTGGTTTATTTACACTCTGACAAAAACCAACAGAATCTAATATAGAGTTAAATGCAACAGTAAGGCTATTTTTATCATCGTCAACATGAATATTAAAGTCACCTACGATAATTACTTTATCTGTTTTAAGAACCAAAGTTGATAAAAACTCAGAGAATTCAGATAAGAATTCTGAATTCACTGTAACAAATAAGATTGGCTGCAAAGTTTTCCAGGTCGGATGCGTAAGACTAAAAACGAGACTTTCAAAGGAGGTATAATTTAATTTTGGTTTAGTATTGATAAGTAAACTTGAGTCAAAGATTGCTGCAACTCCACCTCCTCGGCCCGTGCCTCGGGCAATATGAGTATTGATATGGCTGGGTGGAGTGGCCTCATTTATGCTGACATATTCTTCATATCTCAACCAAGTTTCAGTGAGACAGCATATATCAATATTATAATCTGATATTAAATCATTTACCAATATTGCTTTAGATGCTAGAGATCTTATGTTTAAGAGACCACATTTAATCTTCCTGTTTTGTTGCACTGTTGTAGTTGTTACATTTACTTTTATTAGGTTATTATGTATGACACCTCTATTAGGTTTTACCTTAACTTGTCCTTGGGCAGACACACACACCGCTAATATTGGGTATTTTATTGGGTTCGGGATTCCTATGGATGACTGCCTAGGAGAGATTGCAGAGAAGCGTGTAAGACTGCGACTCCGCCTCCTGTTCTCAACTCCAGTTTGTCATGGATTAAGTCCACAAAGCCCTGAAATGTTTGCCGAAATGAGATCTTCCAAAGTAGGATGAATGCCGTCTCTCTTAATGAATGCCGTCTCTCTTAATCAGACCAGGTTTTCCCCAGAAGGCTGTCCAATTATTTACGAAGCCCACATTGTTTGCTGGGCACCACCAAGACAACCAGCGCTGAAATGATGACATGCGGTTATACATGTCATCATTGATCAGATTGGGGAGGGGACCAGAGAAGATTACGGTGTCCGACATTGTTTTAGCATAACTACACACCGACTCCACATTAAGTTTGGTGCATTCTGATTGGCGTATACGAACATCATTACCACCGACGTGAATAACAATCCTACTGTATTTACGTTTATTTTTAGCCAGCAGTTTAAGATGCGCCTCAACGTCGCCCGCTCTGGCCCCCGGAATGCATGTGACTGTGGAGGCTTCGGTCTCTAATTTCACGTGTCTCATAATAGAGCTACCAATAACCAGAGTTGGCTTCTCAGCGGGTGTCTCGCTGAGTGGGGAATATCTGTTAGATACGTGAACGGGTTGGTGGGGACCTGCGGGTTTCGCGTTATGCCTCTTCTGAACAGTCACCCAGTCTCCCTGCTGCTCGGGAGTTGCCGGGGGACGGCTAATAGGAGCTACCTTTTGCCGGTCCGCACCGGCTAACATGGGCTTTACTGTAGCTGAGTTACTTTCTAAGATGCGGAGCCGGGCTTCTATGGCTATGATTCCCGCCTCCAACCTAACAACTATACTACATTTAACACATGTACCGGTACCAGTAAAGGAGGTAGGGAAGTAACCAAACATGAGACAGTTAGAGCAGGAAATAGCACCCGAGGGTGGGGAAAGAGCCATGGCTAGCTATCAAGCTAAAGTAGCTACCGTTAGCAAACCCGAAAAGAGTGTAGGCAACTGTGGAGTTACAGTCGCTAAGAGAAGGAGAGTTGTGAGTGTTTAAGTTATAGTAACGTGTGATTACAACGTCAGGCAGTTGCCGTGATCAAGAGTTTTAAAACGATCGATTAAGTTAAGATAATAAGCTATCAGCAGCAGAACAGGCACATGGGATACCCGGAGATGACGCATGGCTCTAAACAGCTCAATAGGCACACACTGTAGACACTAATTAGAAGAACACATACTAAAACAGCAATGTACAGACGAATCAGATGATTAAACATGATCTTAAAATATATTTTATATATTTTTTTTTTTGTTTGTATTTTTTTGTAATTATTATTTGTAATACTTTCTGCTGACACTAGGTGGGGCTGTGCCCCACCTGCCCCTAATGACCCGTCGCCACTGACTGTACCACACATAACTACACACTGTACCACACGCACCTACACACTGTACAACACGCACCTACACACTGTACAACACACACCTACAGCTCCTAAAGCATAATCAGGCTACAGCCGTTGTGTATTTTATTATGTGAAGCACAAAATGGTCTTAGAAAAATATCGACTCTTTGTTTGTAGATATCTACTAAACTAAAGCAAATAAAGAGAGTAGGCCTGTTATACTGAGTAATATATATTTTACACACTGCTCTGCTTTCTGCACGGACCTCACAGCTGTTCACACTGTAAACATTGTGTCGCGATGAAAGCAGTTAATAAAATAATATCCAGGGGATGCATGCAGAGCTGTGATTGGCTGAGATAAGTCTGGCCGTGCGTTACGACTCTTTTAAACATCACTGTTCCCGGAAATACATCCGCGGAGGAGCCGTGGAGGAACCATCAGTGTATCCTCGGTTAGAGCTCCTCCAGAGAGCCTCCTCGAGAAATTAGATGTCCTTCAACATGGCGCGCTGAAATTCATTTCCGGGTCACTACCGGAGGACCGAGGAGTCGAGGAGTCGAGGAGGGGAAATTAGAGTATTGAGAAGCCTAAAGTTTAGAGAGAACAGCTGTGAGGTCCATGCAGAAAGCAGAGCAGTGTATAATATATATCACTCAGTATAACAGGCCTACATTACTCTCTGTATTTGTATGCTGTAGTTTAGTAGATATCTACAAACAAAGAGTCGATATTTTTCTAAGACCATGTGCTTCACATAATAAAATGAACAACGGCTGTAGCCTGATTGTGTGTGTGTGTGTGTGTGTGTGTGTGTGTGTGTGTGTGTGTGTGTGTGTGTGTGTGTGTGTGTGTGTGTGTGTGTGTGTGTGTGTGTGTGTGTGTGTGTGTGTGTGTGTGTGTGTGTGTGTGTGTGTGTGTGTGTGTGTGTGTGTGTGTGTGTGTGTGTGTGTGTGTGTGTGTGTGTGTGTGTGTGTGTGTGTGTGTGTGTGTGTGTGTTGGTTTGGTGTCCTCTGCTTACTTTTAATACTTGTAAATAAAACTTTTGGCCCGTAATTTATTTTCCTCATTGTAGCGACCAGAGAGAGGGGGGGGGGATATATCCAGTTTTAGTGTGAATGCAGGTGATCCAAAAAGTATGCTGTTGCAGTAATCCAGTCGGGATGTTATAAAGGCATGGATCAGAGTTTCAGCAGCGGTCGATGAGAGGGATGGTCTGATGCGGGCGATGTTCTTTAAATGGAAGAAAGCGTTTTTGGTGACCTGGTTGACGCGTGGGAGGAAAGTGAGGGTGGGGTCGAGGATGATGCCAAGGTTACAGATGTGAGTGGAGGGGTTGACAATGGAGCCATAGATGGTAAGAGAAAAATCTTGGGTTGAGCGGGTAAGTGAGTTTGGGCCAATAAGTTCCGATTTGTCACAGTTAAGTTTTAGAAAATTGTTTTGCATCCACATTTTAATGTCAGTGAGGCAGGTGCTGAGCTGGGAGTGTGTGGTTGGAGAAATTGATTTTGTTGAGAGGTAGAGCTGTGGAACTGGAGTTGGTGTTGACGGAGGATTTGTCCAATTGGGAGGATGTAGATGATGAACAGAAGGGGACCAAGTACAGAACCCTGAGGGACGCCATGATTGACGGGGGCTGTGGGGGATTTGGAGTTGTTAATGGAGATGAATTGATGTCTGTCAGAGAGATAGGATTTAAACCAGGAGAGGGCAGTACCGGTAATGCCAATGGAAGACTGGAGGCGGTTGATGAGGATAGAATGGTTGATCGTGTCAAATGCGGCTGTTAGGTCAAGGAGAATGAGAATTGAGAGGGAACCAGAGTCAGCAGAGAGGAGAATGTCGTTGGTCACCTTGAGTAGGGCAGATTCTGTGCTGTGGCGAGTACGGAAACCAGATTGAAAAGGTTCATGAAGGTTATTGCAGTCCAGATACGGCCATGCAGGGCCATGCAATGTCGCTTGGGGCCCCAAGCGACATTGTGAGATGAGCCCCCCCCCCACCGACAGGAGTCAAACAAAAAATGTTGGGAACAAAGTACTTTGCAAATATAATTCCTATTTATTATTATTATTATCAACACAGTTACTTTTTTATACAGTGAGGTAAATGGCAAATGTGCATGTATGTCGTTCAGTATGCGTTTACAGGTGAATACGTCTGCATTTCCTGCCAAATACTAGCCTCAAAAAGATTAAAATATAATTAATGCAAATAAACTACTTTTATTAATAATAATAATCATAATTAATTTAATAATATAAATACTATATTATTTTATTATAATATAGTTGTAATATAGTCAAGATAAAACATGCTTATGACATGCTCAAAAAGTAATATTTCTTAAATCTGTATTCAAATGTAGTTCCCTCTGTCAGCAATGTATCAACAACTAAACACACATTTCCATCAGTATTTCTCTGTGTTGTGGTTGACATGATGATGACTGTTAGGAGTTAAGGGGAGAGGCTGAGCATCACCATGAAATGTGCAAAGGGGAAAAAATGCTCCATGTATTTTAGGCTGTAAACTTTAACTGTTATGTAAGCCAACTAGACATACAGTGTATCACTCTTCCTCCTGTACATTAGCAGATAAAAGGCATAACATACTTGAATGAATGGAAAATAAAGAATGCTGGAAATAACTGCATCTCCATTAGCCTATGCTATGCAGAGACCGCCTTCTTCCTGTCGTGAATTGCAGCTGATGCTTTAATATGGCAATTGGCAAAAGTTTGACATTTGACTTAAAACATTCGTAAGTTGTACATTTGACTCATACAATAACCCACCTTTGAGTGATGCTCTAGTTTCTTTTTTTCCCCTCTTGCTTGCGTCAGACTGTAATTGTCTTTTCACCGACATCTCTTCACCTGCACTAGTGACCGTATCAAAGCCGTTGTTATGACATTGGGGTCATGCAGAGTGAGATCGCTGTCCCTTTTAAAAGAGGGGTGTGGGCGTGCATGCGTGTGTGGGTATGGTAGAGTGAGCGAGCGGGATATATGTTTTCTAGAAGTAAAACGAGGCACTAGTGAAGGGAGCCGGATCTTATGGCTCTGTTCCTTTTTTACAGGGGGCGGGGTTACTAGGTTTATCTGCGAAATAATCACCAGGATAATGATTGACTGTATTGCCAGACCTAATGTCAATAATCTGCATTGTAAACATGACACAAGATGGCGCCATATCCATGTCATCATGTCAGTGAATGTACTTTGAATGTACCCTCTGTATGTGTTAAGTAAATAAAGTTGCATTGCCTTGAATGAAATTCACGCAACTCTTAATATTAGATACTGTGTTTTTAAGTGGCGATGGAGATTATGTGTTGACCCTGCTTTAAAGGATATGTTGCTTTTACAAATGGTGCGCTTTATCACTGCCTGGGTTTTGGTTGAAGTGCATCCAAATGCTGCTGCGTTTTCACGTTTGGCTCATTTTCCATTCGAAAAACACGTCGTCTACCTGTCCTGTAGCCTACCACTTGTTATGACTTCTCTCTCGCGCGTATTCCGTTAAGACCCACCCCATCTCACTCCGCGTGCTGAAACCTACCAATCAGAGTAGGGGCAGGTCTTCACAGAATATGTTTGGGGAACAAAATCAAGCTTTTTAAAAGGCGAGTGGATTTTGGCAGGCAGTGAGTGCGGACCAATGATTGAACGATTACAAGAACGGCTCTCACCAAGTAGGACTCGGTTCCCCTCTTATACCTTGCTCCAGAGTGCCGTGATGCATTGTTTATTAATGTGGTTCAGCTGCATTACTGCCCGCTGCAGTGCTGCCCGTCTACCGGAGTTTATTCTTTCGTTAACTCGCGGCAGCGGCCGCTGTAAAATGTTCATTGTCTGACTGTCACAAGCAGCTGATAAATTTCCCCCATCCCCATAAGTGAATGTGTTTTGGTTTGAAAGCTGTTTGGCATCACAACGCTGTTATGAACGTTTCTCTGGCATTCTAAAGGTGATGTTAGCTAGCATAATAACCGAAGCTAATCAGACTATCTTGACTACTTGTTGCTATCATATTGTGGCATAAGCCATTTTCTACACGCATATTTTACCGGCGTAGTTTTCGTTATGATTTTACTTGTGATGGCCACATGTAGCCCATGTATTGATTCCATCCGATAGCTGCAATAATACAAAACAACAGGAAAACGTCTGCCTCTTCACAATGGTCAATAACAGTGAACAGATGGTTATTAAAGTAAGGTCAAATAAACAGAATCACACTAAGCCTGGTTAGTGTTGCCTGACTTTATATAAGTGTTTTTTATAAGTGTGTGGTCGCGTTCTAGTCACTTTGCTCAGCGCTACTGCTTGTTACAACTTGTATTCGCCGTACTCGCGAAAAAACACCTGGAAGAAGTCAAGGCCAAGGTGACATCCAGGGTCACGTTGATCCGCCGCCTCGCTGGAACAACCTGGGGAGCCTCCGCTAAGACGCTGCGAATATCCACTCAAGCCCTGGTCTTCTCTGTAGCGGAATACTGCGCCCCAGTCTGGAGCAGAAGCCCTCATGTGAGAAAGGTCGACGTGGCTATCAATACCTCCCTCCGAATAATAACTGGATGCTTAAAGCCTACCCTTGTGTCCCTTTTGCCAGTCCTCGCGGGAATAGCACCAGCCGGCCTCCGACGGAAGGCTGCCACCCTCGCCCTGGCCAGGAAGGCACAAAAGTATGACTGGCACATCCTGCACAACACCACAATAACACCAGCACCTCCAAGCAGTGGCGTTTTCTCCCGGAGGCCAAGGGAAGCCAGGCTTCCCCTGTTTTTTCGGATTGTAGTTATAATTTAAATAAATAAATAAAAACACTTTGTTTTGTTTAGATAATTCTCCTTTGCTGTGTGTTGCTGCCGGCCCGTCTCTCCCCCATTCTCATTGAGTATTTTACAAAGAGTGAAACAGCGCCCCTGTAGATGTTATGGTGAAACAGTAGATTGCACTCACTGTTGCGAGAGGAGGCCAGCCGAATCTGGCTTCCCTTGGTGAAAAAAAATGGAGGGATTGACCAATCAGATGAGGCTCACGTGATGCCCCTGCCAACCTGTGATTGGTCAGGGCCATGCCAAGGGAAGCCAGAGGCGGCTGGCTTCCCTTGCCTCACAATCCAATCAAATCGCATCAATTTAGTGTTGCAGTGACGCATCCTAAAATCCGGAAGTAAGCTGCGCTCGGTTTCCCTCATGTTTCCCTCGACAAAAAAGCAATGGGATTTCTCCATAGGATTTAGGAAAATAGCTCGAAATAAGGTCAGTGGAAAACGAACCTGTTAGATAAATGCAAGTTTTGTTCAGTCGGATAATATTCACATGTCTACCCTACTTTTATAATTTTCGAATCATAAATCTAATCGATAGAAGATAGATAGCGTCACTGCATCACTCTCACCGCCATTAGAAAGTAGCAAGCAACTGAAGCAAGTGCAATTATGGAGGGTGGAGATTTAGAGTATTTAATCCAAAATAATTGTACTAAACTTCCGCTACAGCAGCAACAACAAATACAATCTGATGACAGGCCAATGCCCAAACAAAAAGGAGCGAATCGGACGTAAAACGTTAAAGGTCTCCTGATTTAGTTTGTGAATGAATGCTTATTAGAGTTTCGGCTGGAGAGTGCGTGCAGACCTGTCGGTTAGATAACAGGCGTGTGTAAGTCCTGCATCTGATACAAATGTGTGTAAAATGATACCGGGTGCTGTAATCACTCATCTGGTTATGTGATTACATTGACCACCACATCTCCGACCCAAAAGAAAGGACGTATTATTGGCTTCCCCTAATTTTTTCCCCACGCCACACTACTGCCTCCAAGCAGACTCAAGTCCCGCCACCCCTACAACAAAGCAGCTCAAGAGATGCTCAACTCCACCTCTGAGGACATCTCCAGAGATGCATGGTTTACAGCAGCTTGGAAGCAGGAGTGGGAGTCAGCCGGGCCCTCCCGAATCCACCGTTACATCTGGGACCCAGGATATGGCGCCATTCGAGGAGACGACCTACCGCGCCGGCAGTGGACCACTCTGAACCGTCTACGAACTGGGGTTGGTCGCTATTAAAGACGTGGGGCTTGGCGGCCAGTGCGGCATGCGAGTGCGGTGACCCTGAGCAGACCGCTGTCCATATAATCACCATCTGCCCCTTATATAGACCACCCTCGGAAGCCAGCCTCTTCAACCTAGGACCAGAGATGCGGGCATGGCTACACGACACCGAGTTGGACCTCTAACGTTACACGAAAGAAGAGACTGCAGCCACACCCCCAGGACCCAGATGGAAGCCTGAGCCGGCCAGCCCATATCCCCAACACACCTTCCCCAACCCAAAATTCATACCCAGCAAACAAAAAGGCCATAAAGACATTAACTGGGAGGAGATTCGTTGTCATAACTGTTCAGGATTAGGTCACATGAAGATAAATTGCCCCTCACCAAAGAAAACAACAAGAGCCCAAGTTTATTCAGCATTTCCTGAAATCACTGATCCCACTGTGCTTCACCTTAACACAAAATCAAGAAATGAGTATTCTCATGCTTATAAATTAACTGGAAGTGTGTGCTGTTTTGGACAGTGGTGCACGGAAAAGTGTGTTGGCTCTGCATAAGTACGAAGCTATTCACCCAGAGGTCCGGCCTCCTCTCCAGCAATCAGTTGTTACGTCCGTTGTCGGTCCGGGTGACATACCTGTGCTCGTGAGGCTAACTTCCCTGTCCAGATAAACCGACGCCAAGTTAGCATACACTTCCTGGTTGCTGACATAGCTTCAGATGAAGCCCTGCTAGGCCATCCATTCCTGGTCCAATCCAAAGCACGTCTTGACTATGGTACCAATCGTATGGTTCTGTTTGGTGAAGAGGTCCCATTCTTCAAGCCACGAAGCAAGCCACCATCACGTGCAGTGAGAGTATCCCGGACTGTTGTAGTGGAGCCTGGGCGGGAGTACATGGTGCCAGGCTACACACGTTTTAAAGGACAAGCTAAAGGGGAAGTAATGCTTAGCCCCACCAAGGGTTTCGTTGAAAAACACAGACTGCTGGTAGCCCGAGCCCTTGTAGAAACTCAGCACTCTGGAACTGTGCCCCATCTCATCTTCAATCCAGGCAACGCTCCCGTAACCATCAATGAGGGGGCCATCGCTGTTCTTCAACCTGTCGAAGCTGTACAGCCTGCAGCCACTACAGATCAGCCGGGGCAGACTGTCATTGGTCCCACGGTCCCAAAGCACCTGCAACAGCTCTACGCCCAGAGCTCTACTGAGCTGAAAGCTGAAGAGCAGCCCCAGCTTGCAAAGTTACTGCACACATATGGCAGTGTGTTCTCTACTGGCCCTGATGACCTCGGCCGCACTAGCCTGGTGCAGCATGACATCCTAACCAGGCCAGGTGCCCCAGTCAAGCAAACGCCATGCCGTATGGCCTCAGAGAAGCAAGAAAGTGCCAACCAGCAGATACAACAGAGCCTGGAGGTAGGACTGGCCCGCCGCAGTAACAGCAGCTGGGCGTCAACTATAGTTATGGTGCACAAAAAGGACGGCACCTACCGCCTTTGCATAGACTATAGAGCCCTAAATGACAGCACTATTAAAGATGCGTATCCACTACCCCGCATCCAAGACACACTAGACACCCTCTCCAATGCCAAATGGTTCAGCACGCTGGACCTTGCCTCTGGCTATTGGCAGGTCGAGCTGACCCCTAGAGCACGCAAAGCATCTGCCTTCTGCACAAGAAATTGACTGTTTGAGTGGAATGTCATGCTCTTCGGATTGTGCAACGCCCCGCGACCTTTCAGAGCCTGATGGACCGCGTGTTGACCGACATGCAGTGGGAGACCTGCCTCGTCTACCTGGACGACATCATCGTGCTGGGCAGAGATGTGCCAGAGATGCTGCAAGCCAGGTTTTCGACCGCCTCCATCAGGCTAACCTGCAACTCAAGCCTGCCAAATGCTGTCTCTTTCGCCACCAGGTGGCCTACCTGGGCCACATTGTCTCTGAGGATGGTGTGGCTACTGACACCAGCAAAGTTCAGAAGGTGCAGGAGTGGCCGGCGCCTACATCAGTCCAAGAAGTCCGCCAGTTCATCGGCCTTGCATCATACTACAGGCGGTTCGTTAAAGACTTTGCCTCCGTGGCTGAGCCTCTCCACGCCCTGACAAAGAAGTATGCCCGTTTTCACTGGAGTGAAGAATGCCAGGAATCATTCAACGAGCTCAAGCGTCTGCTAACCACAGCACCAGTTTTGGGTTATCCACTCGACCAAGGCAGCATGATACTGGACACAGATGCCAGCGATGTGGGCATTGGCGCTGTCCTCTCTCAGATTCAGCAGGGCAGAGAGTGCGTGCTGGCCTATGGGAGTCACAAACTATCCAAAACTGAACAGAATTACTGCACTACACAACGTGAACTGCTGGCTGTGGTGGAGTTTACATCACACTTCAGGCAGTACCTCCTGGGCCGGCCCTTCACAGTGCGCACTGACCACAGCAGCCTTCACTGGCTAACACGGATGAAAGAGCCTGAGGGACAGCTTGCCAGGTGGTTGGAAAGACTGGGTGAATACAACTTTGAGATTGGTCATCGGCCTGGCCGGCTGCACAGCAACGCAGACAGCCTCTCAATGAGACCCTGCCGCGAGTCTTGTCCATGTAAGCTGCCATGCCCCTCCTCTCAACCGGTGAGCTTTAGTGATCAGGCGGTGCAGTGCCAGTTGGACTCTGACATCAACCAGGCGATGGTGAGTCCAGTGGGGGTAGAGAGACCCTCAGCTTCCACAGCAGTGAGTCCAGTGGGGGTAGAGAGACCCTCAGCTTCCACAGCAGTGAGACCAGTGGGGGTAAACTGTTATGTGCTTGTGATACAGGACTATTTTACAAAGTGGGTGGAAGCTTACCCCCTTCCCAACCAGCAGGCTGTAACTGTGGCTGAAGTGCTGGCTTCAGAGTGGGTGTGTCGTTATGGAGCACCACAGATGCTGCACAGTGATCAAGGCCAAAACTTTGAATCCGAAGTGTTTCAGGAAATGTGTAAGCTGTTTGGCATTGAGAAAACACGCCCAACACCTTTCAGACCTCAATCTGATGGCCAAGTCGAAAGATTGAATGCCCACTGAGGTGAAGGGAGAAACCCGGGAGGCTGAACTTCTATTCATTTCTTGGGCAACCAGCTATAACTAAGTTCGGTAGGTCTGTCACCTCTACTCAAAGCTCGCCCCACTCTTTTGCAACAGAGACGAATGCCACACTACAAAAGATACTGGCCACAACAGCTGAGCGCTGCCACTGGGACTGGGACCTCATGATCCCCTATGCTGTTATGGCTTACAGAGCAACCAAGCACAGTGCAACTGGTTTCACCCCTAACTTCATGATGTTTGGCAGGGAAGTGAGCGAGCCGGTGGACCTGGTAGCTGGTCTACCCCCAGACTCTGACACACTCCCTTCAGCCCCTGAATATGTCCAGCAGACCCGACAACGCCTGGAGCTGGCTCATCAAATCACCAGAGAGGCCATTGGTGAGTCTTTTCTGACACTTGGTGAGTTCCCTGGAACACCGGGGACACATATTCATGTGTAAAAGACGTACAAAAGTGCATTTTGCATGATAGGTCCCCTTTAAATTCTCCAAAAATCAATATGCTCACAAGCAATAACACATCATTGATATACTCCTCTCTCCTATCTTTATCATACCATCTGCATTCTTTATTTTTATTTATGCACATTTTACTAATCACTCCCCTTTTAAACTGTGTTTTTTTTTTTTTTTTTACTGACATTGGAATTATTTTTTACTGACATTGGAATGATTTCTTAACTTATTTTGAACAACTATATTAAATAGTGTATATAGTGTAAATATTTGTTTACATATGATATGACCAAACCGTTTGAAACCCACTGAGATCATTTAGACTAATGTTTACAATCGCTCAGCGAGTCCTTTACCTCACCTAAACTGACGTTATCTCAGTCCGACGGGAGAGGACTCCCCCTCTCCTTATTGTTGAAACAGCTTCTAATCTCCGTTAGCTCCGAGCTAGCACCAGATGCTAACAACAACCCCCGTAACTCTCACTAGCCTGATCCCAACCCCTCCTCGACTCCTCCTTTCCCTCACTCGACTCCCTTCCTTGCGTCTTAGCTCCGCCTCCGTAAGATGCGAGCGAGAGACACGAGGAGGTGACGCGAGGACAGAGGAGTCCTCAGGTATTAATTGGGATGTCCTCGTTCACTCAAACGTCACTTTTAAACGACGTCTGTTAATGATGACGTGCACAGCTGTATCCCCTCTCATCGGGCTTAACTGAAGAACCCATTAGAACCGGCCCATTTGTTGTTAAATATTTATTTAATTGAATGAATCTTTCTCTTGTTAGTCAAGGAATGCAATGTATGATGGTTGGTCCTGCTTTTGTGTTCCGTTTTGGTGTAAAATGTAGCCTACATTTAAATAAAAATATAATAATAGTAATGTGAAAGCCTTTACTCTGAAAATGTGTGTCCTGTAGATCCCCACATTCACCACAAACCCACATTCAGGACTGTGCATTTTAAATAATTTAACTCCTGATTATCTTAACACAAAACAATACAAATAATTGTTATTTATGAAATAGCTTTCTTAATAGCTATGTTTTAGTGACGTTAAAGATCATTAAACATGACTTAAATTGTTAGTATAACCTTAAGAAATGAATTGCACATAATAATTCCCACGGAGCTGTGAGCACTTTTCCACTCATCTTCCAGTTGTTGGTTTTCCTCTGTTGAAATCGACCAGCTGTGAAGGTGGGGGCGGCGCTTTTATACACGCGAGTAGTGAAAACACTTCCTCGTAGTCTGCTCTCGTGTATCCTCCCTTTCGTCTCCTCCCGCACCCCTCCTCCCGCACCCCTCCTCCCGCACCCCTCCTCCCTCACCCCTCCTCGACTCCTCCGTGTGCATTTCAAGTATTGGGACGTCCTTCAAAATGGCGTGTCTTGATCGATTTCCGGGTCAAGTCCCGGAGGACGGGAAGAGAGGAGTCGAGGAGGGCTATTGGGATGAGGCTTTTGTCTCTCTCTAGAGGCTTCTCAATACTCCAATTTCCCCTCCTCGACTCCTCGACTCCTCGGTCCTCCGGTAGTGACCCGGAAATGAATTTCAGCGCGCCATTTTGAAGGACATCTAATTTCTCTAAATGCACACCGAGGATCGAGCGTCGAGGAGGCTCTCTGGAGGAGCTCTAACCGAGGAGCAGGGGCGCCGTAAGGGGGTGAAAAGTTAGGATGATTCTAAGGGCCCGTGACTGACAGGGGCCCCAAAAAAATGTAGAACATTAAGAAAAAAAATGTAAGTAACCTTTCATCAATCATCAATAATTAACATTAATATAACGTTAAATTGATAATGTAATCACTAAACTTACGATTCATTTCACTTTTTTTCTTCCAAAAGTTAATTATCCAAAGCCTCTGTATTTACATGTAATGGTTTGGTCCTGCCTCCAAACGCTGTGCGGCACCGGCCCTTTCTAGCAGAGAGTGAGAGCATGTGAGGAGGGATGCTAGTACGTACGTGTGTACCATGTCTCAACGACTAACAAAGTCAGGCTTTCAGGAAAGAAAAGAAAGGAGAGAAAGACAAGAGAGAGGGACTAAAGGGCGACAGTATGTCACCCAGTTTTTCAAAAGAAAAGGTGGGTGTGGTCCATGAGTGGTGGAAATTAGTCTGTTAGCTAAGCCATAGTCCATTGTAAATAATAATTGTAATGTTTTGCTGACATTAAGTACTGTTAATATCTTCACAGAAAATTCAGAGGTTTTTCATTTCACTCCTCTTTTAGCTGACATTTAATAAATGCAGGTACATTTTTAGCAGCTATTCATACTAAATAGGTTGTCCCTCCCCCTGGTGCCAGGACCAACAGATCCATCTTTAGGCTCCGCAGCCCTGTCCCCCCATAAGGCTTGGTAGTCTTGACATGCTGTCCATTGCAAGCCAGTTGGCTAGAAAGCTGGACTTCAAGGACTTGATTAGTGACGTAGCCTGTAACAAGGCTAGGCGCTGGGCTCTTGGTGAGTAAGGCTGAGCCAGGGCTTGTAATAACTGTTAAAGGGCAAGGCTATGGTAACGGTATTGGATCACACAGAAGATGCATGATGAGAAAAAGACTCAGAACAGGTAATAGGCTCTGATTTAGCACCACCATCAGGCCTTTTCACTTCCATTTCCGTTTTGTTGTCCGTTTATACTTTAACCCTCTGAGATTCCAAATATCACGTTGTGTTCAAAGCGTCACAACTTCTCAGCTGTTTCAGCCAGAGACATGTCGTGTTTTCCTCTTAAACTACAGAAACGGCAATAAACAACTCTATTAAGTTTTTCATTGAGAGGTGTTTACTTATTTTGGTAGAACGAATGAGCGTAGAGTTTTAAAAGATGCGGATAGTCTCACCCCAGTGTGCGAAAAAGTACACATCCCACCGTCCGGTACGTGTTATTTACAATATCGGACAAGTAGATCTGTCAATTGACTTGTCCGGCGGACAAGTGACGTTTATTGACAAATTATTGATACATTCAGTTTACAAAAGGCAGAACTCATTCGCAAATTGTACGTGTCCGCCATTGTTCGTTTAGAAATGTTAGTTTCGGTTCTGTTTGTCGATTCCTAAGGAAATGCATCTCACCGCTTTCTGTACAGTTAGACGGGGGCGGGGCGGGAAGTGTAGCACAGTGGCAGGGTTGGGAAGCAAAACTCGGTTCCGAGTAGGAACAAATAACAATTGTCCGGTACCGGGATCAGTGGCGTTTTTATATGTACAAAAGTGGTGGGGCACAAAAAACTTAGATGTCTATATATAAGCTTCTGCAGTGAGGTTCATGGCTGGTGAGCCTCTGACTCTTCAGGTTTACAAATATTATATTTTGACCTAAATCAAAATATAATATTATTTTCAAAAGCTTTTTTTGTCTGATGCTTCAATTAATTTTAAACAGACAGTTCAACAAAAGGATACCCAAAAAATGTAATTGTATCATTTAAATATTGAATTGTTCTCTCTTAGTAAGATCCCATTTTCAATCAAATTGCAGTCTTACCTTGACATGAAGATGAAGTCCATTTGCCTATCCTTCTGGACAAAAATCTCTATTACTTTTTTGTAAAAGTCCTCCTTATGTTCTTGTAGTTTCAAAAGTCTATCATAAATCTGATCTAATCAATAGATTTATGATTCGAAAATTATAAAAGTAGGGTAGACATGTGGATATTATCCGGCTGAACAAAACGTGCATTTATCTAACAGGTTTGTTTCCCACAGATCTTATTTTGAGCTATTTTCTAAAATCCTATGGAGAAATATCATTGCTTTTTTGTGGAGGGAAGCCATGCGCAGCTTACTTCCTGGTTTTAGGACGCCTCACTGCAGCTCTCTCTCCTCCTCTTCACACACCACACTTTTCGCGGCACACGTACTTACAGCCAATCAGCTCTGAATTATGTGAGATGACGTATGGTGGGGATGGCAGCACTATGCCCCTCTGGTCATTATTTTTTTGCCACACACATTAAATAGGACAATACTCTGAGCATGCGCAGTGTAGTTTTTACAGTCACCATTGACTTAAACAGGGAGAGGGAGGGGCAGGATCGGGTTTTGTCCCACATGGCTCTAAACAGCTCAATAGGCACACACTGTAGACACTAATTAGAAGAACACAGACTAAAACAGCAATGTACAGACGAATCAGATGAATAAACATGATCTTAAAATATATTTTATATATTTTTTAATTTATCTTTTGCATTTTTTTGTAATCATTACTTTTAATACTTTCTGCTGACACTAGGTGGGGCTGTGCCCCACCTGCCCCTAATGACCAGTCGCCACTGACCGGGATTAATAAGAGTTGTGAGGACAGGAGGCGAGGCTGCACGGTGCAGCTCTCTCTCTCTCTATGCTCTGTATCAGCTGATCGCTGCACGGTGCAGCTCAGCGTCTCTCTCTCTCTTTCTACACACAGCGGATCCGCTGCCCGTTTAACAGCCTCATCTTTGTCAAACTTTCTAATGTTCTTTCTCTAACACGTAATGAAGGTTATTAATCGTTTTAGCTCCTGTGTTGTTAATATTGACCGCCATTTCCTTTATGAAGTGAAGCAGCCTCCCTGTCTGTGTCCTCGCGCTGTCCTCACACCCCCGGACCCCCAGACTCGGAGGAGCACAGGGATGTCAGTATTGTTTATGAAGCAGGCAACCCTGTCTCCTAAAAATTACGTTCCCACAGAACTAAACTGCATTCTGAATTACGTTTAGCTTGAAACGTATTTACTCCCACGTTACGTTCGTTATGAACGTATCTAAAATACGTTTATTTTCTACATATCTTCTAGAAACATATTTTCTCCCACGTTACGTTCCTTATGAACGTATCTTAAATACGTTTATTTTCTACATATCTTTGCCATTTATTGTCTTGCTTATAATAATGACAATAGTCATTTATAAATATCATTTTAGAGCACACCTTTGAAATCGAGAATCAGGCTCGATATATGGTTAAATTAAAATCAGTAGGCAAGGCTGTAATTTCTCCAGCTGTTACTCTCATGAGCGAGGCAGAAAATAATAGTTTTAACATGACAAAAAGCTGCTGTGTCGTTTACCTCAAACATTAAAACAAATCCAGAGTAACGTGTTTCTGTACTTCCTCTAAGAAGAAAAGACAGTAAAAGAAGAGCTCTGTGGCTTCAGGCTTGATCGCCGTTCAAATGACAGCGTTGGTTTCCCCAAAAGTGGGCGGGGCTGTAAAGTGACGTAGATTTTACTATCATCTATTATTCAAAACCATTCTATTTATTCTAACGTAAATTACATGCCAGTGTTTTATATTTTTATTTATTTGTTTTTATTTTAAATCGTATAAACGTCTGTGAGGAAAATAAATGTGGTTTAGAGCCTCAAAATACTGAAATCTGTATTTTTAAAAAATATTTTCCTTCTAATTTGTTATTCTTTTCTAAATAACACAGTTATTTACTCAACAATAACACACAATTATCCGTGTTTTTATTTATTTGTTTAATTCTATAATCTTGGGCTTTTTAGCCGTAAATAAAGTCACCAGAAACAGACGGGACATTTCGAGATTTAGGATGGCCGAAGACACTACACTACCCATAATCCCCAGCTATCGTTTGGGACTACAGTCCCGTTGACTAACCCCGTGATGTTGGAGTGGCAGTGCGCCAAGGTTACGCCGAGCGTCAAGCTCTTTGAAATGGAACGAAACCACGGCAGACTATTCAAAACTGGACTCGAACGCCCCCCGAGAAATACACATGCTGGCTATTGTGTTTCGCAACATGTTCTCTATGGCACGTATCTACTGGGAATTATAGTTTTAAAATACGTTTTTCCCAAAATTAGAAGTTGCCAGTATTAAACTGTGTACAGCCCTGGAGGTTTAGGGGATAGGAAACACATTGGTGTGTACACATTTAAAACATGTAATTACTAAATGGGTAAAAATCGCTTATATCCATAATGGGCAGCATTAATATATACCCACACGACAGCTCATTGTTACTTTGTAATTCTACTCCACTACAATTCAGAGGTTAACCTGGTATTTTTACTCCACTGCATTTATTTTAGTTACTTTGCAGATTCTGATTAATGATGTGAAATATAAACAACCCTTAAAGCAGACTTTAGTTACACCTGAGTAAAATTCAGGGAAGGTGATTGTCAAGTGCCAACAATCAGGAGAGATATTTGATAGTTGGTGCTTGAGAAGACGAAACATTTATCTGCAGATCTCTATTAAGTATATTCATTACTCGTTATTCTCTACTAATAGTTAATTAAAAACTGTATAATGGCTATTTTGCACATCCCTTTCAAGATTTCAAGATTTTCTAAGGTTTCTTGATCATACACAACTTGGGTCGCAGGTTCCTCAACAGCGCATTACAAGACATCTATCAATATATGTGTACCTCCACCATTAAACTGTCATATTCTGCACATTTCTTATTCTATCTACATACATAAGAGTATAATTAATGTGTATAATATCAGTTAAAAGAAGTGCTTCAACATAGTTAACATTGCAGGAAAGCAATATATTAGACGTTAAGTACTTTGTCAGGCTTAATATTCATCGGTAGATAGATACCCCCAAAGCTTTTTTCTTGTTTAAAATAAGACCTTAACCTAAAGTATTCTTTAATGTGTTAATAAAGGTTAATTCGTTTTTCTGTTTTGCACATCCTCATATTAATATCTTTGTACATCCGGCACTAAACTGTTTTATTGTAGAGAACACTTATAGTATCTTCTTGACTTTTTATATTCTATA
Organism: Gymnodraco acuticeps; assembly: GCF_902827175.1. NCBI lineage: Eukaryota > Metazoa > Chordata > Actinopteri > Perciformes > Bathydraconidae > Gymnodraco > Gymnodraco acuticeps. The sequence continues at coordinate 376,415 of NW_022990385.1, forward strand.
TTTCTATCATTGACCTTCTACTTTCCCCCTATGAAAGTATGTACTCTTAATATTGTTTTCATCAAATAACATTATTCAACAAAAATAATTCAATAACGTGCTTTAACCACTAGGCGGTGCACACAAGGTACACACAGCATACTAATAATAACTTTGTATTATTAGTGTAGAACACTTATGTATGTATAACATCTGAAGATGTGTAGTTTTATTCATGTTTTTACATAATTTTACAGGATATTGCTATACTATTTCTAATGTTTTACTTCTACACATTAATATCTGATTTGTAAAACATCACAGACAGAAAGGTATATCCGTCATTTAATGGTACGCTATTGAAATTCTGAATCCATAGATGTGTCTCCCATCACCCAAATCCCCTGACTATTCTCTCAACTCAGTATTTACATTCTTATATTCAAAGAAAATCAGTAATATCTTTAAAAACTACAAGTCCTTTTCTATCAGCTGTGCACCGTTATGGTGTAAATATAACCTATTATCTACCAATTGGATCAAATATAAAAGTCAGCCGAATTACTATTGATACTGCAAGGAGACGTATTTTGTGAAAAGAAATTGAAGATGTTGTTTAATTGTTGATATATTTATGATCCACATCAAGTATTCAGTTTTGGCGGCAGTTCCTCATGTTTGTCTAGAAGTCTTCTCATCAGGGCTCTATAAATAAAGAACTACGGCAGATGTATAATATTTAATGCAGCCGAACCGTGTATTACAATGCCGTTATGTGATGACTTCCAAAGAGAAAACACTCTGAATTAGGTATTATTTTATTTTTCGTTTTCGGATATCACAACTTATTAACACCATATGCCAGCGTTTATTGCGGCTAAAACATCCAATCAACGAGCTTCAAGTTGAGGATCTTGGGTAATCAGTTCGGTGGGTTTGTGGTGTGTATCGCTCGAAATGTCCCGCCTGTTTCCGGTGACTTTATTTACGGCTAAAAAGCCCAAGATTATAGAATTAAACGAATAAATAAAAACAAGGATAATTGTGTGTTATGGTTGAGTAAATAACAGTGTGTTATTTAGAAAATAATAACAAATTAGAAGGAAAAGATTTAAAAAAATACAGATTTCAGTATTTTGAGGCTCTAAACCCCATTTATTTTCCTCACAGACGTTTATACGATTTAAAATAAAAACAAATAAATAAAAAGATAAAACACTGGCATGTAATTTACGTTAGAATAAATAGAATGGTTTTGAATAATAGATGATAGTAAAACGTCACTTTACAGCCCCGCCCACTTTTGGGGAAACCAACGCTGTCATTTGAACGGCGATCAAGCCTGAAGCCACAGAGCTCTTCTTTTACTGTCCTTTCTTCTTAGAGGAAGTACAGAAACAAGTAACTCTGGATTTGTTTTAATCTTTGAGGTGCAATAAACGACACAGCAGCTTTTTGTCATGTTAAAACTATTATTTTCTGCCTCGCTCATGAGAGTAACAGCTGCCGAAATTACAGCCTCGCCTACTGATTTTAATTTAACCATATATCGAGCCCGATTCTCGATTTCAAAGGTGTGCTCTAAAATGATATTTATAAATGACTATTATCATTATTATAAGCAAGGCAATAAATGGCAAAGATATGTAGAAAATAAACGTATTTAAGATACGTTCATAACGAACGTAACGTGGGAGAAAATACGTTTCTAGAAGATATGTAGAAAATAAACGTATTTAAGATACGTTCATAACGAACGTAACGTGGGAGAAGATATGTTTCTAGAAGATATGTAGAAAATAAACGTATTTGAGATACGTTCATAACAAACGTAACGTGGGAGAAAATACGTTTCTAGCTAAACGTAATTGAGAATGCAGTTTAGTTCTGTGGGAACGTAATTTTTAGGAGACAGGGTTGGAAGCAGGGTATATAAAGTAGCTACATTATTGAAATGAAAATACTATTTATTTACTTTTACAAACAGTGAGCAGCTGCAGCATGTGTATTGCAGGACATGTGTAAGCGTGCAAGCGTCTTTGAGTTCTAGAAAAGCGCTAGGCCTATAGGCTATACATCTAATGTATTATTATTATTATTAGGCCTATGTGTTGGACATGTGTGGTTGGACTCTGTCTCACAGGCAGGTTGCAGTGTAACATCAGAGGAGACTGGGCCAATTGTACATTCTCAAACTGCCCCACTTAGAACTAACTAAACAATGCAGAGATTATTTTTATGTAATTGTATTCAATAACCGTAAGAAATTAAACAGTATGAAGTGATTTGTAAATAGCAATACAGATTTGACTTAATGTTTTCATAAATACATTTTTCTCCCAGTTTGTCATGGGACTTATTTTTACCCTCTCAAAGAACCGGAATCGAGAACCGAAAATAACCAGAATCGAAAAGCAGAACCGGAATCGTTAAAATCCAAACGATACCCAACCCTATGTGTGATGCAGTAAAATCTTACCGCTCACTCACTTACGACACTTAGCGGTGTCGTAAAAACCGTGGGAAAATACGAAGAAGAAGATTCCAGTGGCCCCAATTTTTGTCCATTCTGGACAAGTGAAAAATGTATTCGGAAAAGTAAATTGCCAAACTCACTTGTCCGTGGACAAGTACTCTCTAAAAACTTTTTCTCACACTGCCTTGATTCTGGCATATTGCTTATCGTTTTCTCTTTTATAGATCTATTCTCATTCACCATCTTTGTTTGTGACGTAAAGAGTGAAAGAGTCACGTTTCTGAATAGGACACTCTGAATGGATGCAGTCACAGCCAATCGGAGTCTGATTCAGAGGGTTGCCTGTCAGTTCCATTGTTATGTTTACTGAAACGAGAGCCGGTATAATTCCACGTGCGAAAACAAAATAAAAGTTGGAATACATTATTTTAGTGTTTTGAAAGTAAACTGAGGTATGGCAAGGAAGTTTACTACGGCTGAGGCTTTGGAGCTGATTTTTCAAGGGGACGACATCGAAGACAATTCAGACTCTGCTCAGCATGCCATGTGTGATTGTGGACATGATATATATCATGTGTACTCTTCAAAATTGGCAGGACAAAAAATGACAATTCCTGGCAAAAACACGCCCATGGACACTGCCCAAAAGAATGGGCATAAGTTAACTAATGAACAGAAAAAGTTAGAATCTTCTAATCAGTTCTATATAATGATAATAAATGTGTGCAATTTTCTGTGTTGAATGTTTCTTTCAATGTTATGGTTAGCAGTTCTATTTAATGAAATAAGTAAAAAATGCAAGCTCCGTTTTTTATTTATTTTTTATTTATGGGCAAATATCCCCTATTATAGTGTATATAAGTCTCTAATGAGTGACTCATATCATTAGCTGAGGTTGTGCTGATTTCTGGGATGTGTAAAACTTGATTTTACTGCAAATAAATGACAATTTATAAGGCAAAACACAAAGATATACAAAAACGGAAATGTCCTATGTGGGTCTCAGAGGGTTAATACCCGCTTATTTTGTAGTTGGTATATTTAAAAAAAATCTGCTGCTTATGTTATTCTTTTTGTTATAGCATTTTATAAATGATAATATTGGTGTTAATGTTCACTTTATTTTAATTTAAGAGGTCATGTATATTTAAGTTATATTCAGGGCTGCACATAACTGGTGCGCATGCGCACCTCCGCCAAAAAAAGAGCACTGGGTCATTTGAAAAAAGGCGCATTTGCGTACCAACATTGAGAGAGAGAGAGAGGAGAGAGAGAAGGGAGAAGAGAAAAGAGAGAAGAGAGAAGAGAGGAGAGAGAGAAAGATATTTGCGAGTTGCATATGAACTTAGGGTCGGCCCGTAGCGCTGGCGTTATAGATGTTCGCCTAGGGCGCCAGATCTGTGGAGGCGCTGCGCTGGCAGCTCTGGGAGGGAAAAAAACATTTTTGACCGTTAATAATTTTCGGCCTTGATGTAACAATATTCATAATTAAGTAAATGTAACACCCTTTTCACCCCGGTTACACGTTTCATTTGCCCTGTACGATGGGCGCTGTAAGTGATGAAAATGGGGGATGTTGGCTTAGCTGGCGCCCGCAGCTCACAGCCAAAGTGCGAGTGAGCATGGGAGCGAGGGAGGGTGCACCGGTTCCGGCGCTGTTGTTATTAGCATCTGGTGCCGTGCTAGCTGCTCTAACGGAAGAAGAAGATGTTTCTACAATAATGTGGAGGGAGAGTCCTCTCCAGTCAGACTGAGGCTGATAACTACAGCTCAATGAGGTAAAGGACTCTTGAGTGTTTAGATAGTTCACTTTAGTCGAAGTTATCTCAGTGGGTCTCAAACGTTTTGATCACAATTTATGTAAACAAATATTTCCAAGGCACTCCTTTATAATTATTGGGATAAACAGGTTTGAAATCATTCCAATGTATACTATAGGACAGTAACCACAAACATCCTTTAAAACTGGAAAGATAAACAAAATGCATAAATAAATAAATGTTAAGATAAGATATGAATGAACAACAAAAATAAAATAAGTTACATTAATTTGTTATTGGCTATGGTAGGTTATTGGTTATGTTCACATACTTATTTGATTACATCCACTTGTTTAAGATGACAACAGAGACTTTCGACCCAAACCCAGCTGTTGACTTGTGGATGCAAGCAGCTAATCGCAGACTCAACCAGAGAGAAAGAAGTAGGCCTACATCATCAGCTACCATGTCTGACAGAGAGGAAGACAGTGAGGAGAACAGTCAGGAGGGTAGTGATGACAGCTTGTCGGATTACTGGTCGTGCTAATGTTGTCTTGTGTTCACCTCTGTTCACCTCTGTATGTGTGTTCTGTGTTCACCTCTGCATGTGTGTTCTGTGTTCACCTCTGCACGTGTGTTCTGTGTTCACCTCTGTATGTGTGTTCTGTGTTCACCTCTGCATGTGTGTTCTGTGTTCACCTCTGCATGTGTGTTCTGTGTTCACCTCTGTATGTGTGTTCTGTGTTCACCTCTGCATGTGTGTTCTGTGTTCACCTCTGCATGTGTGTTCAGTGCCGTGTGTCTGGCAAATAAAGACCCCCTCAAAAGTTACGGTTTATTTCATTTTAAGGATGAGCACCAAGCAACATCTCCAGGTGCTCCTTTGAGAACCAGGGCAAAACAGTTATGTGCACCCCTGGTTATATTCATTTTTTAATGTTACATTCAAAAATGTTATTAAAAAGGCATGTACACTATAAGAGATGACTATTGAGAACTATTGTCAGGAATGTTAGTGTTATATCAAATAGTGAATTCTACTGCAGCAGAATGTTGCACGTCTGCACAGTGTTATATTTTCACCGCTCAGTGTCAGTAAATATTGTGCGGTTAGTATTAGTATACAAGATAGATGCAAGCCTGTACAGGTAGAGTTATTTAAAGCATCAATGAGTGGGTTGGGTTCTGGAGGTGTGGTTACAGCATTGTGCTTGGTTGGCGTGGCCTGTGCCTGGTGGTGGGGCCAAAATCCCTGGCGGCGCCCCTCTGCCGAGGAGACACTAGAGGCTTCTCAATACTCAAATTTCCCCTCCTCGACTCCTCGACTCCTCGGTCCTCCAGTAGTGACCCGGAAATGAATTTCAGCGCGCCATGTTGAAGGACATCTAATTTCTCTAAATGCACACCGAGGATCGAGCGTCGAGGAGGCTCTCTGGAGGAGCTCTAACCGAGGATACACTGATGGTTCCTCCACGGCTCCTCCACGGATGCATTTCCGGGAACGGTGGAGGCGTGACGCACGGCCGGACTTATCTCAGCCAATGACAGCTCTGCATGCATCCCCTGGATATTATTTTAGAAACTGCTTTCATCGCGTCGCGATGTTAGAGAACAGCTGTGAGGTCCGTGCAGAAAGCAGAGCAGTGTGTAAAATGTATATCACTCAGTATAACAGGCCTACTCTCTTTATTTGCTTAAGTTTAGTAGATATCTACAAACAAAGAGTCGATATTTTTCTAAGACCATTTAGTGCTTCACATAATAAAATACACAACGGCTGTAGCCTGATTATGCTTTAGGAGCTGTAGGTGTGTGTGGTACAGTGTGTAGGTGTGTGTGGTACAGTGCGTAGATGCAGCGGACAGACGGGTCTCAGTTGGTTTGGTGTCCTCTGATTACTTTTAATACTTGTAAAAACAACTTTTGGCCCGTAATTTCAATTCCCCATTTCAGCGACCAGAGGGGAGGGGGGGGGGGGGGGATATATCCAGTCTCTGATTGTGTTACGTTATTATGAGAGTGCTCTCATACTTTGAATTGTATATATTTATATAAATATATGTGTGTGTGTGTGTGTGTTACCGCATCTGTAGCCTGTTATTGTCTCATTTGACCGCACTCTCAATTAATTCAAAGTAAATATGTGGGGGAACAATGTTCAGCTGATCTAACAGAGATTATAAAATACAGCGCTATGACAAAACACTCGACAGCTGATGCAGCTGTTGCCATAATGAACGGACGTTGCTTTAATATGACCGCTCAGAGGAGAGGAGTTCTCATTTATTTAAACGTCTGCTGCTTCCCCTCCTCTCTGCTCGGTTCCCCTCCTCGGTCCTCCGCTCGCATCTCCTGTGGGCGGGACTAAGTCTCGAGGAGGGGAGTCGAGGAGGGGAAATGTAAGAATTGAGAAGCCTCTTCAGATGGGTCCTCCACGGCTCCTGCGCGGATGCATTTCCGGGAACGGTGGAGGCGTGACGCACGGCCGGACTTATCTCAGCAAATGACAGCTCTGCATGCATCCCCTGGATATTATTTTAGAAACTGCTTTCATCGCGTCGCGATGTTTACAGAGAGAACAGCTGTGAGGTCCGTGCAGAAAGCAGAGCAGTGTGTACAATGTATATCACTCAGTATAACAGGCCTACTCTCTTTATTTGCTTTAGTTTAGTAGATATCTACAAACAAAGAGTCGATATTTTCTAAAACCATTTAGTGCTTCACATAATAAAATACACAACAGCTGTAGGCATACTGATTATGCTTTAGGAGCTGTAGGTGTGTGTGGTACAGTGTGTAGATGTGTGTGTGGTACACAGTGTGTAGGTGTGTGTGGTACAGTGTGTATGTGTGTGTGTGGTAGGTGTGTGTGTGTGGTACAGTGCGTAGATGCGGCAGACAGACAGGTCTCAGTTGGTTTGGTGTCCTCTGCTTACTTTTAATACTTGTAAATACAACTTTTGGCCCGTAATATAAATTCCCCATTTCAGCGACCAGAGAGGGGGGCGGGAGGATATATGCAGTCTCTGATTGTGTTACGTTATTATGAGAGTGCTCTCATACTTTAAATTGTATATATTTATATAAATATAGGCTATTTGTGTGTGTGTGTGTGTGTGTGTGTGTGTGTGTGTGTGTGTGTGTGTGTGTGTGTGTGTGTGTGTGTGTGTGTGTGTGTGTGTGTGTGTCCGCATCTGTAGCCTGTTATTGTCTCATTATACCGCACTGTGAATGAATCAAAGTAAATATATAAGTGGTCATGAACACATCTGTCCATCAGACAGAGGGCTGCTGTGCCTCCTGTCATCATTAATGGACGTCTCTTTAAAATAACCGCTCAGAGGAGAGGAGTTCTCATTTCTCTAACCGCCTGCTATTTCCCCTCCTCTCTCCTCGGTTCCCCTCCTCGGCTCCTCCGCTTGCATCTCCTGTGGGCGGGACTAAGTCTCGAGGATAGGAGTCGAGGAGGGGAAATTTAAGAATTGAGAAGCCTCTTCTGTCTCTCTCTCTGTCCGTATCTCTCTCTCTGTCCGTATCTCTCTCTCACAAAATGTGCTCAGGGGCGGTTCTAGGGGGGGCCAGGGGGGCCAGTGCCCCCCTAACACTGACCTCTGACCCCCCTGTGGCCCCCCTAACAATTAAACGTTTTTTTTTTTTTTTTAAATGTATATTTTCTGGTACTCAGTTTGCCAAAAACCGCAGTATTTTGTTGCTGTAATGTGAGATTGTGCCGACACCCTTATGTAAAGTAGAGATGTAACTGTTCATTGCCTTTATTTTTATATAAATATGGTGTTAGTGCAAACATTGCACTATAACTTAAGCTGAAGCTAACAGTACTAACTATAAGATCTATCTGAAATAAATAAGTGTACTGAAACAAATACCAATAACTGTATTGCATTGTTTTCTTATGCGCAATTACTTCATACTGTCTAGTTCTCTTTTTCGTCCTGCATTTATTGTGCCCCCCTCAGAAAATAACTGGCCCCCCAGTGGCCCCCCCAGTCAAATTGGTCTAGAACCATCACTGCGTGACACACACACACAGACGCTCCTCCGTGACAATGACCGCTTGCGTAAAAAAATTATAATAAACACATTTGAAAAGTGGGCGGGACACAAACAGGATTTTGAAAAGTGGAAATTACACCCATGTATATTTTACACACTGCTCTGCTTTCTGCACGGACCTCACAGCTGTTCTCACTGTAAACATTGCGTCGCGATGAAAGCAGTTACTAATATAATATCCAGGGGATGCATGCAGAGCTGTCATTGGCTGAGATAAGTCCGGCCATGCGTCACGCCTCCACCGTTCCCGGAAATGCATCCGCGGAGGAGCCGTGGAGGACTCATCAGTGTCTCCTCGGTTAGAGCTCCTCCAGAGAGCCTCCTCGATGCTCGATCCTCGGTCCTCGAAGTGCATTTAGAGGAATGAGATGTCCTTCAACATGGCGCGCTGAAATTCATTTCCGGGTCACTACCGGAGGACCGAGGAGTCGAGGAGGGGGAATTAGAGTATTGAGAAACCTCTCATGAAACCTCTTATCACGTGACCTCCATAGAGAGGCGAAGTGCTTCCCTTTCCGGGGGAGCTCCATGGGGCCTTATTTCAGAAAAAGTATGTATTGAAGTCAATGGGGAGAGAAAGATTATCTTTTGATCCCGTTTGAATTGTGCCACGAATTACACATATGATGTTTGTCAATTTAAAAGATAATTTTTCAAGTCAAAACAATTAAAATGTGTCGTAAAACTGTGAAGTAACACATTTTTTGTGTGAAGCGCTCAATGAACTACAACTCTGGTCTTGCACACGTCACCAACACCAAGATGGCCGTCACGTTAGCACATTTCACCTCTTTCTTTCAGAATGAGGCAAAAAGTATTAAAAGAGGTGAAAATCACTACAAGTCTGGCCAATTTGAGAGCTGTACATACACACAAGGGGAGTTATTCGCTCCGTAAGAGCCAGCATACGGGACCGGCTTTACAAGGTTTCGGTGAGTAACACGAGTGTAATGTGTGACGTTAATGACATCACTTACACGACTCTGGGATTTGTAGTCTTTCTAGTTGCGTCTTATATTTAAACAGTTTTACGACAAACTGTGACTTTCTTTACATGGAAATTATCTTTTAAATTGACATATATCATATGTGTAATTCATGGCACAATTCAAACGGGATCGAAAGATAATTTTTCTCTCTCCATTGACTTCAATAGATAATTTTTCCGAAATAAGGTCCCATGGGGCGGAAGTAGAAGGGCGTGACTTCGCCTGTCTGATACCATTACTAAGGTTACTTTATAACTACAGAACAACTGCATCTCTATGATGACTGAGACAACTGCATCCACTGAGGGACACTGTTTGATACAATTGAAAAATAAACGCATCAAAGGGACCTATTTGTTAACTTCTTTCATTCGTTCTGAGGGTTGTTGGATCAGATCTCCAGCTGATCCTTTTGTTTCAAGAAGGCATATTTCTTATGCAAGACAATTTCCACCACTAGGGGTCGCTCTGTAGTAAGGAAAAGGGAAGGGATGTGATGAATAAGTGAATGCACCCTTATTAAGGGCTTGCTAGATGTGTACGAGTTGTACTGATGTTCTGTGTGTGTGTGTGTGTGTGTGTGTGTGTGTGTGTGTGTGTGTGTGTGTGTGTGTGTGTGTGTGTGTGTGTGTGTGTGTGTGTGTGTGTGTGTGTGTGTGTGTGTGTGTGTGTGTGTGTGTGTGTGTGTGTGTGTGTGTGTGTGTGTGTGTGTGTGTGTGTGTGTGTGTGTGTGTGTGTGTCACACAGGTCACTGGCTGTGGGAACAAAGACTGGCTACAAGCTGTTCTCTTTGACCATGGTGGATAAACTGGACTGTATCCATGAGAGTGGTCAGTATGAATCTCTGTCTCTGCACTTGATTTCTCTGGCCCACCGGATAATGATAAAGCTCTGCTGCTGTTACACAGAGACTCTGCTGTCCTATTGGTACTCTTGAACACACTACATGTACTTTCCGCTAACTAGGGATCAACCGCTCTGTCAACTAAAGATCAAGTCACTCAATTACTAAAATCCTTTATCTGATTCAAATATACAGTTAAAATGCCCAACAACAACTAAATACAAAGTCAGTTCATAATAGCTTCTGGCAGACAACTCCCAGTCCCTTACTTGTATTGTTACCATAGAACAGATTGCTTTAGGTTGTTTGAAACATGGGACATTGGGACAATGTAAGAACAGAAGTCCACTAATTATACACCAAAGGCAGTGTCATTTTTAGACATTAGTCTATAACGGCATAATGTATTACTGGTGGATCATTAAGTTTCATTGATTATGGCTCATGTAATAACAGGACAAAGACTCTGCATTGTGTGAAGTGTATCAGCTCATCTGTCCCACACTCCTCAGGTTTCTGTAAAAGCAACACTGAGATTTTGAAATGCTGACACGACCTGTTACACAGTGCATAATAGGTTTATTGTTCATAACCAGGTTGAGCTCTTATTGAGGTTAATCTGTTTCCACTAAATACTTTCTTCTTACATTTATTTCTTGCTACGAGTGTTCAACCTTTCCAGTGTTTGTTCCCCCTCAAATAAATCATATAAATGATCTTTAAAATATTGCTGTTTACATGATGGTGTTTACTGTACACCTTGCCATAAGAAACAGCTCTGCTGATGTTGGCTTTCTGCTGTTACACTGATCACAAAAACACAACAAGGTACAATATTTACAATGTTCATTATCTTAGTTTATTCTGAGAAGGTGCTAACCGGATAAACGAGTCAAAAGCTATTTTTTCTTGATGAAAATGTATGTTGTACTGTGTGTGATAAATAGATGAATCACCATTCATCCTGAGGAGAACATGAAGGTCTGAACTGTATTTCATGACAGTCCATCCAAACGTTGTCCAAACACAAATGCACACACTGAGGTTGTGCTAGAGCAGAAGACAGAGCTCACCAATAGGACACATTATAGGACACACAGGGATTCATTGATTCATGTCAGGATGTAAAGAAAATGTCAACAAAGATCAATAGGAGTGCTCTAAAATATATTGCCTTAAATCTTTATCTGGTTTCTGAATACGATCTCAACATAATGTATGTGTGTTTACCAAAAACTCCACTGCATGCTACTATTTATTGTCGGTATCGTTTCTCATGATAGAATTTGATTTCAAATTCATGTTGAAGACCACCCATTTGTATTAATCAGATCTAAAAAAAGCCAGGCTGACATGTACAATGTTTATTAAATGTTAAACATCTGAGATATAACCATCTGACTGAAATGTCTTTAGTTTGAAGTATCTGGAATTATTTCATCTGACCAGAAGTGAAAGAGAATTCCAGGTTCTAATATCCGAATGGTAAGATCTAAGAGAAGCAACATAAAGCAGCGTCCCATACCTGTGTGACCCCCCCCCCCCAGCAGAGACTCCAGATGTGTACATCGTGGAGCGTCTGTTCTCCAGCAGTCTGGTGGTTGTAGTGAGCACCGCCATGCCGCAGCGCATGAACATCTACCACTTCAAGAAGGAGACGGAGATCTGCAATTACAGCTACCCCAACACCATCCGGGCTGTCAAGCTCAACAGACAGGTGAGCTGCCACACACACCCTCAAATACTATAGTGGATCCCTTTCTTCATAACATTTAGGAGGTCATTCACATAGCTTTTAGTCACTGGCCGACACGAGGGGGCAGTTTCCACTCTTGGTGAACTTGGGTTCCCTTCTAGGGTGGAAATGTCATGAAATTCCCACTATGGGTGCCTTTTCAGTGTGGAAAAAGAATGCAGTGTGGGCACAATGATAACACAGTGCATGTGTTATCAATAATAATGTTATTTTTCAGTTGAACTTACAATCCTGCCCATCCTCTTCTTTATTGCATATTCCCTTTTATTAGTGCTGCAGATAAGTGAATATTATCAGGGCAATCTTTCACAAGTGGTTACAAGCACTAAAATTGGTACATATACTCCATGGAGGTTACTCTTTTGAAAAAGCACGTTAGCCACTCAAAAATCCAAGATGGCCGCCATTTTTCAAGATGGCCGCCGCTGATGGCTTCAAAATATAATTGTTTTGCTATAAATTCACTTTCGCGAAGTGCGCTGCAGGATAGACACGACAGTTGAGCGCAACACTAAGAAAACATCACTTTTACCTCTGCTCCGAGATCAAGCCCACTCTGTTGCTATTGTCAGACATGTGATGGACAAAATCAAGGACATTGTGGCATTTTTTAACCCAGGCCACAACAACACAAACTATACACGTTGGCTTCCTATCCACCTCAGAGACATGATGACCTTAAAAAAAAACACCCTCAACTGGCCAAGGAATTTGAGAGTGGAACATGTGTTGTGCACAAATCAAGCCAAGAGTTCTCAGCAATGGCCATCGACCAAGCCCACGAACAGGCCAACGCTGTTGTCAAGGCAGATGGGGGAGCAATTGGCCTAACTGAAGATCCATCAGCACTCAGGAGGTGGATGATAGCTGGGCCTGAAATCAGCCATTTGGTCACACAGTGTGAAGCAGCCTCTGAAGTCAAAGAGGATACAGAGCACACCAGCCACCATGAGCAGACAGAACGAGCTCAAAGGAGAACGTTGAGAAAAGTTTGAGAAAGTTGATAAGCTCTCACAAGTTATGATATGATGTACAGATATGGGCAATCCTTTCCAAGAGGAGAGTCGTGACCTGTTGTCCCTAGACACAAAGGATATTGCTCACACCAGTGCAGTAGACTTGATGAGAACTCACTATGAAAGGGGCAAAGCTCAGTTCCAGGAATTCATGGCAGTAATCGACGTAGAAGATTCAACCTTCTACAAACCAATCAAGAAGAACCGTGTGGATTTTTTTCGTCAAAAACCAGCCTGTAACGACGAGACGTCGTTACTAGAGCTCACGTTGATATAATCATTGTACTGTATAGGGTATATTGACACAGTATTGGCACATGATTTAAACAACACACTTTATCAATGTATGAATATGTTTATTGACAATTGATTGAATTGCATCGTTGTGTGAGTGTCGTGCGGCGCGGACGCCGGGCCGTTCCTGCTCGCTGTTCGCCTGAGTAAAGAAATGGATGCGGTTTAAAATGCGCATATTCATGAATTGCTAACAGTACGGTTAGCGAGGGATTGTTCATGAAGTAAACGTGTGAATTAGTGATTTATTGTGTGATGATTAAACTTACCTCTGTCTGTTCTCTCTCCCAGGGTGTTCGGGCAAAAGAGTTCCCCCGGGCCCGCACACCTCTAAATATAGTTCCGGGAGGGAAACGGCAAGTGGTAGTCTCCTGGGGGGAGTTCGAAATTTTTTGCACATAGATATAGATAATTAATGTATATTGTCATAGCTTTATTCATGTGTGTATTATTGGTAAATTGGTGGGGAAATGTTTAGTAAATGTGTATATAGTGGTATTAAATAGTTTGCTTGGATAAAGATAATGGTATGTGCCAGCCAATGAAGATCTGAGGCATCCTATAAAAGGCAGTCAGTGTTGTTGAGAAGGGGTGGTATACTGTGTGGGTGATGGAGGACAGCCATGTGGTCACAGTGGTTGAGAAAATAAAACAGTTTTCTGGGGAAAAACACCAACCTGCCTGCTTCTTCTATTTGTCCTCCATGGCTGCTCGGCATTCTAACACAGCCTCTATCATTTTTTCCAAACAGAAGGTATTGCAGGAGGGATGTCAACTATTCTCTAAACTGTTCATTTGGTCATGAGAACCACCCATTCCCTGCTGCTCTGAGTGATGGGGGAAATATTCACAGCTGCCAGAAATCCCAGCTTGCTGGCATACTCGAGTCGCTTGTTGCAATCGCTGACACTGAGCCTGAGGCAGATATCATCATTATTGATGGTTCAGCACTGGTATACAGTCTTCCACCACGAGGCTCCAGAGCTTTGAAGACTATGCAGTACGGGATTTCCTTCCCACGATCGAGGCACACTCTACCAAGTACAAGAGGACTGACATTGTGTTTGATGTCTTCCTGCCCATGAGCCTAAAGGTTGAAACCAGGTCAAGGCGAGGACGTGGAGTCAGACGTAGGGTGACCAACAAGGGCACAATTCCATCAAACTGGCAGAACTTTCTCAGAGACAATGACAACACTACCTTGCTGACTAAATTGCACAGATGTCAGCGCAAAATGTGGTCATTGTGACCAAAGAAGAAAACGCTCTAAGTACCCAAACCATGAGCCTAGACGAGTTGGCTCCCTGTAGTCACGAAGAAGCCGACACAATAATCTTTGCATGCCAAGCAAGCAGCAAAAGAGGGCAGAAAAAACATAATTATAAAAGCCAACAACACAGATATTCTTGTGATTGCAGTCAGCATTCTTCCAACCCTTCAGGAAATTGGTCTGCAACAGTTGTGGATTGCCTTTGGCCATGGACGGAACCTTAAGTGGATCCCTGTGCATGACCTTTGTCTTTCTATTAGAATGGGAAAGAGCAAAGGGATTCTCTTCTTTCATGCCTTTACTGGCTGTGATGTTGTTTCAGCTTTCCGCGGTGAAGGCAAGAAGACAGCTTGGCAGACATGGGAAGTTTGTGACGAGGCATCTGATCTCTTCAGTAAACTCAGCCAGTATCCACCAACAGTGGTTTAATGATGACGAACTAAAGATCTTGGAAAAATGTGTGGTCATGATGTATGACAGGTCCAGTGCTGCTGAGGGTGTTAATGATGCCAGATTTGACATGTCTGCAAGGAAACAGAGGGCCTACAAGGCCATTCCTCCTACCTAAGCGGCTCTACTGCAGCATTTGAAACGTGCAGCCTACCAGGCAGGTATATGGAGTCAGTCAACAGTGCTTCAACCTGAAATACAGAGTCCTGCAGAGTGGGGATGGACCAAAGAAGAAGATCATTGGCAGATATTCTGGACCAAGCTTCCGCCTATCGCTGAGAGCTGTCAGCAGCTAACCAAGTGTGGATGCAAGTCGGAATGTAGTGGACGATGCAAATGTTACCGATTTGGTCTTCCCTGTACAGCATTATGCAGCTGCAGGTGTCAGGAGTAAATACATACACAATCATACTGTTATTATATCTAATAAACATGGAAATACGTTTCCTGTTGGTGTTTGAAAATCGTAGTTTTACATGTTATTTGCAATTATCAATTTTTTTAAGTGTTATTTTTTACATTTTGTATTTTAAAATTACACAAAACAGCTCTGAACAAGTTCAAACATATACATTTGACTTTACCATAGTCAAAAACACATAATTCAATACCTAAATCACCCAAATGTACCCAGTGGTTGAAATTCTGTAGTAAAATACTGTTTCCTCGGCTGTTTCCATTTTGAAAATTGAGGTGGCTAACGGGCTTTTTTAAATAAATGGCCCCAGAGGGATAAACATTGACATTTTGGTGCTTGTAACCACTTGTGAAAGATTGTTACAGCTATCTGCAGCACTATATTCAGTGCTCCAAGTTTCCAGAAAATTATATAATTCTTGAATCATAGAATCAGGGGTCGATATAGCCTGACCTTTAGTGTCTAGTAAGGGTCAAGCTCCTGGTACTCTGAATCCTACAATCCCCATAATGCAACTCCACCGCTTGGTAAATGTCTGGATCTTCCTCATGTTTTGTATGGCAGCAGGAGTATGATAAGAGATGTATAGATTCCAATCATCGGGGTTTTCAGATCCCTGCAGAGCTTCACTTCATGTCCCCTGTCTCTGGACATGTGATGTCCTACCGTCTGTGGGTCTGGACCATCTGGACGCTGTGGACTTGATCAATGAAATCGGAAAGACACCTAAAATGAACCCAATCCCTTCTGATCCGCTGTCTCTGCTGACACCTGGCAGGGGGGCAAGGCAGACTCTGGGGGCCGGGTCCCACGGCGGAGAAACTCTGGACGACGGGCAGGAGGGCTGCGGAGACCCCGATGGGACTCATCCTGAGACCCCGATGGGACCCATCCTGTGGACCCGATGGGACCCCTCTTGAGGCCGGATGGACAGCCATGGGAGCACTGGGGGAAAAGGAGTCAGGGGGACCACCGGAGCAGGAGCAGGAGACAGTCGGGCAACAAGCTCTTTAGCCAGGGCTTATTAGCTACCTCCATCCGTGCCATTTGGAGGGCAGCATTTTTGACCTCAGGCCCTCCTCCAGTCTTCAAAGATACATTCAGAGTGTATTTTAATTCATACAGCTCTTGGCCACAGACAAAAACAGCTGGGTCCATATCTTGGTCGGTTCGTACTGTCAGGAGCAGGGGGTAATCAGGACCCAAATACAGAAAAAGTATAAACAAAAAGCGAGCTTTATTAAATAAAGATCTGTTCCAAAAAACACTAGAAAAATGTACGAGCATGCTCAACAAAGGATCAAACCAGGGAGACTTGGAGACACGGGACCGCAGACCTGCCTATAGAGGTGTTCCACAAGTTGAGCTAAATAAATGTTTGTAGGTTAAAAGCCGACCGGCTTCTTACTCAAAGTGTAAAAGGGAGGATTTCTTTGGTACAGAATTGGACCTGTAGGATCACTGTTATGCCCGAAGGCAGACTGTTGACATAGATCAAGTCTATAATATAGTATCATTCAAACAAAAGTGTTTCCTGTGGCTGTGAGCTTTAAGTTCCCTTTGCTGAGTCGACTGAACAGTTGTGGTTTTGACCTTCTGCTCCTATGATTTGTGTGTTTCACTGATGTGAGCTGCGCTGTGCTCTGTCCTGCAGAGGCTGGCGGTGTGCCTTGAAGAGTCCATTTATATCCACAACATCAAAGACATGAAGCTGCTCAAGACTCTGCTCAACACTCCGTCCAACCCCTCAGGTGAGACAGTGGACTGAACCAAGTCTTAGAGGATCATTCAGGTTTATAAAAACTGCTCTTGTTGTCAATAGTGAAGCGTGACAAAGCACTCAAGAGTGGATGGTCATCACACTAACATATATATATACTGTATTATGCCCTGAGAAGCAAGTAAGAAAAAATATTCTGATATATTTAAAAAATCTGACCTAAATAGTTTTGTTTTGTTTATGACTTGAGAACAGGTGCAATCATTTATGCTTGCAGTTGATCTGTGTGAGTTGAGTTGATGATGATGATGATGATGATGATGATGATGATGATGATGATGATGATGATGATGATGATGATGATGATGATGATGATGATGGGGACTGACTGATTGTCCGCAGGTCTCTGTGCTCTCTCTATCAACCATTCCAACTCCTACCTGGCGTACCCCGGCAGCGCCACCACCGGGGAGATCATAGTGTATGATTCCAACAACTTGGTAAAAGACATATAACACAAAGCACCTGAAATAATATGCTGCAGTCTGTAATCCTGGTTTCTTTCAGTTGGAGGACATTGTGTCAGGGTGAAGCAGTCAGCTGTTGGAGGACATTATGTCAGGGTGAAGCAGTCAGCTGTTGGAGGACATTATGTCAGAGTGAAGCAGTCAGCTGTTGGAGGACATTGTGTCAGAGTGAAGCAGTCAGCTGTTGGAGGACATTATGTCAGGGTGAAGCAGTCAGCTGTTGGAGGACATTGTGTCAGGGTGAAGCAGTCAGCTGTTGGAGGACATTATGTCAGAGTGAAGCAGTCAGCTGTTGGAGGACATTGTGTCAGAGTGAAGCAGTCAGCTGTTGGAGGACATTATGTCAGGGTGAAGCAGTCAGCTGTTGGAGGACATTGTGTCAGGGTGAAGCAGTCAGCTGTTGGAGGACATTGTGTCAGAGTGAAGCTGTCAGCTGTTGGAGGACATTATGTCAGAGTGAAGCAGTCAGCTGTTGGAGGACATTGTGTCAGAGTGAAGCAGTCAGCTGTTGGAGGACATTATGTCAGGGTGAAGCAGTCAGCTGTTGGAGGACATTGTGTCAGGGTGAAGCAGTCAGCTGTTGGAGGACATTATGTCAGAGTGAAGCAGTCAGCTGTTGGAGGACATTGTGTCAGAGTGAAACAGTCAGCTGTTGGAGGACATTGTGTCAGAGTGAAGCAGTCAGCTGTTGGAGGACATTATGTCAGAGTGAAGCAGTCAGCTGTTGGAGGACATTGTGTCAGAGTGAAACAGTCAGCTGTTGGAGGACATTGTTGGTCAGAGTGAAACAGTCAGCTGTTGGAGGACATTGTGTCAGAGTGAAGCAGTCAGCTGTTGGAGGACATTGTGTCAGGTGAAGCAGTCAGCTGTTGGAGGACATTGTGTCAGAGTGAAACAGTCAGCTGTTGGAGGACATTGTGTCAGAGTGAAGCAGTCAGCTGTTGGAGGACATTGTGTCAGAGTGAAGCAGTCAGCTGTTGGAGGACATTGTGTCAGAGGTGAAGCAGTCAGCTGTTGGAGGACATTGTGTCAGAGTGAAGCAGTCAGCTGTTGGAGGACATTGTGTCAGAGTGAAGCAGTCAGCTGTTGGAGGACATTATGTCAGAGTGAAGCAGTCAGCTGTTGGAGGACATTGTGTCAGAGTGAAGCAGTCAGCTGTTGGAGGACATTGTGTCAGAGTGAAGCAGTCAGCTGTTGGAGGACATTGTGTCAGAGTGAAGCAGTCAGCTGTTGGAGGACATTGTGTCAGAGTGAAGCAGTCAGCTGTTGGAGGACATTGTGTCAGAGTGAAGCAGTCAGCTGTTGGAGGACATTGTGTCAGAGTGAAACAGTCAGCTGTTGGAGGACATTGTGTCAGAGTGAAGCAGTCAGCTGTTGGAGGACATTGTGTCAGAGTGAAGCAGTCAGCTGTTGGAGGACATTGTGTCAGGGTGAAGCAGTCAGCTGTTGGAGGACATTGTGTCAGGGTGAAGCAGTCAGCTGTTGGAGGACATTGTGTCAGAGTGAAGCAGTCAGCTGTTGGAGGACATTGTGTCAGAGTGAAGCAGTCAGCTGTTGGAGGACATTGTGTCAGAGTGAAGCAGTCAGCTGTTGGAGGACATTGTGTCAGAGTGAAGCAGTCAGCTGTTGGAGGACATTGTGTCAGAGTGAAGCAGTCAGCTGTTGGAGGACATTGTGTCAGAGTGAAGCAGTCAGCTGTTGGAGGACATTGTGTCAGAGTGAAGCAGTCAGCTGTTGGAGGACATTGTGTCAGGGTGAAGCAGTCAGCTGTTGGAGGACATTGAGTCAGAGTGAAGCAGTCAGCTGTTGGAGGACATTGTGTCAGAGTGAAGCAGTCAGCTGTTGGAGGACATTATGTCAGAGTGAAGCTGTCAGCTGTTGGAGGACATTGTGTCAGAGTGAAGCAGTCAGCTGTTGGAGGACATTGTGTCAGAGTGAAGCAGTCAGCTGTTGGAGGACATTGTGTCAGAGTGAAGCAGTCAGCTGTTGGAGGACATTGTGTCAGGGTGAAGCAGTCAGCTGTTGGAGGACATTGTGTCAGAGTGATGCAGTCAGCTGTTGGAGGACATTATGTCAGAGTGAAGCAGTCAGCTGTTGGAGGACATTATGTCAGGGTGAAGCAGTCAGCTGTTGGAGGACATTGTGTCAGAGTGAAGCAGTCAGCTGTTGGAGGACATTATGTCAGGGTGAAGCAGTCAGCTGTTGGAGGACATTGTGTCAGAGTGAAGCAGTCAGCTGTTGGAGGACATTATGTCAGAGTGAAGCAGTCAGCTGTTGGAGGACATTATGTCAGGGTGAAGCAGTCAGCTGTTGGAGGACATTGTGTCAGAGTGAAGCAGTCAGCTGTTGGAGGACATTGTGTCAGGGTGAAGCAGTCAGCTGTTGGAGGACATTGTGTCAGAGTGAAGCAGTCAGCTGTTGGAGGACATTGTGTCAGAGTGAAGCAGTCAGCTGTTGGAGGACATTGTGTCAGAGTGAAGCAGTCAGCTGTTGGAGGACATTGTGTCAGAGTGAAGCAGTCAGCTGTTGGAGGACATTGTGTCAGGGTGAAGCAGTCAGCTGTTGGAGGACATTGTGTCAGAGTGAAGCAGTCAGCTGTTGGAGGACATTGTGTCAGAGTGAAGCAGTCAGCTGTTGGAGGACATTGAGTCAGAGTGAAGCAGTCAGCTGTTGGAGGACATTGTGTCAGAGTGAAGCAGTCAGCTGTTGGAGGACATTGAGTCAGAGTGAAGCAGTCAGCTGTTGGAGGACATTGTGTCAGAGTGAAGCAGTCAGCTGTTGGAGGACATTGTGTCAGAGTGAAGCAGTCAGCTGTTGGAGGACATTGTGTCAGAGTGAAGCAGTCAGCTGTTGGAGGACATTGTGTCAGAGTGAAGCAGTCAGCTGTTGGAGGACATTATGTCAGAGTGAAGCAGTCAGCTGTTGGAGGACATTGTGTCAGAGTGAAGCAGTCAGCTGTTGGAGGACATTGTGTCAGAGTGAAGCAGTCAGCTGTTGGAGGACATTGTGTCAGAGTGAAGCAGTCAGCTGTTGGAGGACATTGTGTCAGGGTGAAGCAGTCAGCTGTTGGAGGACATTGTGTCAGAGTGAAGCAGTCAGCTGTTGGAGGACATTGTGTCAGAGTGAAGCAGTCAGCTGTTGGAGGACATTGTGTCAGAGTGAAGCAGTCAGCTGTTGGAGGACATTGTGTCAGAGTGAAGCAGTCAGCTGTTGGAGGACATTGAGTCAGAGTGAAGCAGTCAGCTGTTGGAGGACATTGTGTCAGGGTGAAGCAGTCAGCTGTTGGAGGACATTGTGTCAGAGTGAAGCAGTCAGCTGTTGGAGGACATTGTGTCAGAGTGAAGCAGTCAGCTGTTGGAGGACATTATGTCAGAGTGAAGCAGTCAGCTGTTGGAGGACATTATGTCAGAGTGAAGCAGTCAGCTGTTGGAGGACATTATGTCAGGGTGAAGCAGTCAGCTGTTGGAGGACATTGTGTCAGAGTGAAGCAGTCAGCTGTTGGAGGACATTATGTCAGGGTGAAGCAGTCAGCTGTTGGAGGACATTGTGTCAGAGTGAAGCAGTCAGCTGTTGGAGGACATTGTGTCAGAGTGAAGCAGTCAGCTGTTGGAGGACATTATGTCAGAGTGAAGCAGTCAGCTGTTGGAGGACATTGTGTCAGATTGAAGCAGTCAGCTGTTGGAGGACATTATGTCAGAGTGAAGCAGTCAGCTGTTGGAGGACATTATGTCAGGGTGAAGCAGTCAGCTGTTGGAGGACATTATGTCAGAGTGAAGCAGTCAGCTGTTGGAGGACATTGTGTCAGGGTGAAGCAGTCAGCTGTTGGAGGACATTATGTCAGAGTGAAGCAGTCAGCTGTTGGAGGACATTGTGTCAGAGTGAAGCAGTCAGCTGTTGGAGGACATTATGTCAGAGTGAAGCAGTCAGCTGTTGGAGGACATTATGTCAGAGTGAAGCAGTCAGCTGTTGGAGGACATTATGTCAGAGTGAAGCAGTCAGCTGTTGGAGGACATTATGTCAGAGTGAAGCAGTCAGCTGTTGGAGGACATTATGTCAGGGTGAAGCAGTCAGCTGTTGGAGGACATTATGTCAGAGTGAAGCAGTCAGCTGTTGGAGGACATTATGTCAGAGTGAAGCAGTCAGCTGTTGGAGGACATTGTGTCAGAGTGAAGCAGTCAGCTGTTGGAGGACATTATGTCAGAGTGAAGCAGTCAGCTGTTGGAGGACATTGTGTCAGAGTGAAGCAGTCAGCTGTTGGAGGACATTGTGTCAGGGTGAAGCAGTCAGCTGTTGGAGGACATTATGTCAGAGTGAAGCAGTCAGCTGTTGGAGGACATTGTGTCAGAGTGAAGCAGTCAGCTGTTGGAGGACATTATGTCAGAGTGAAGCAGTCAGCTGTTGGAGGACATTATGTCAGAGTGAAGCAGTCAGCTGTTGGAGGACATTGTGTCAGAGTGAAGCAGTCAGCTGTTGGAGGACATTATGTCAGAGTGAAGCAGTCAGCTGTTGGAGGACATTGTGTCAGAGTGAAGCAGTCAGCTGTTGGAGGACATTGTGTCAGAGTGAAGCAGTCAGCTGTTGGAGGACATTATGTCAGAGTGAAGCAGTCAGCTGTTGGAGGACATTATGTCAGAGTGAAGCAGTCAGCTGTTGGAGGACATTATGTCAGAGTGAAGCAGTCAGCTGTTGGAGGACATTGTGTCAGAGTGAAGCAGTCAGCTGTTGGAGGACATTATGTCAGAGTGAAGCAGTCAGCTGTTGGAGGACATTGTGTCAGAGTGAAGCAGTCAGCTGTTGGAGGACATTGTGTCAGAGTGAAGCAGTCAGCTGTTGGAGGACATTGTGTCAGGGTGAAGCAGTCAGCTGTTGGAGGACATTGTGTCAGGGTGAAGCAGTCAGCTGTTGGAGGACATTGTGTCAGAGTGAAGCAGTCAGCTGTTGGAGGACATTGTGTCAGAGTGAAGCAGTCAGCTGTTGGAGGACATTGTGTCAGGGTGAAGCAGTCAGCTGTTGGAGGACATTGTGTCAGGGTGAAGCAGTCAGCTGTTGGAGGACATTGTGTCAGAGTGAAGCAGTCAGCTGTTGGAGGACATTGTGTCAGAGTGAAGCAGTCAGCTGTTGGAGGACATTGTGTCAGGGTGAAGCAGTCAGCTGTTGGAGGACATTGTGTCAGAGTGAAGCAGTCAGCTGTTGGAGGACATTGTGTCAGGGTGAAGCAGTCAGCTGTTGGAGGACATTGTGTCAGAGTGAAGCAGTCAGCTGTTGGAGGACATTGTGTCAGAGTGAATCAGTCAGCTGTTGGAGGACATTATGTCAGAGTGAAGCTGTCAGCTGTTGGAGGACATTGTGTCAGAGTGAAGCAGTCAGCTGTTGGAGGACATTGTGTCAGGGTGAAGCAGTCAGCTGTTGGAGGACATTGTGTCAGGGTGAAGCAGTCAGCTGTTGGAGGACATTGTGTCAGAGTGAAGCAGTCAGCTGTTGGAGGACATTATGTCAGAGTGAAGCAGTCAGCTGTTGGAGGACATTGTGTCAGAGTGAAGCAGTCAGCTGTTGGAGGACATTGTGTCAGAGTGAAGCAGTCAGCTGTTGGAGGACATTGTGTCAGAGTGAAGCAGTCAGCTGTTGGAGGACATTGAGTCAGAGTGAAGCCGTCAGCTGTTGGAGGACATTGTGTCAGAGTGAAGCAGTCAGCTGTTGGAGGACATTGTGTCAGAGTGAAGCAGTCAGCTGTTGGAGGACATTGTGTCAGAGTGAAGCAGTCAGCTGTTGGAGGACATTGTGTCAGAGTGAAGCAGTCAGCTGTTGGAGGACATTGTGTCAGAATGAAGCAGTCAGCTGTTGGAGGACATTGAGTCAGAGTGAAGCAGTCAGCTGTTGGAGGACATTGTGTCAGAGTGAAGCAGTCAGCTGTTGGAGGACATTGAGTCAGAGTGAAGCAGTCAGCTGTTGGAGGACATTGTGTCAGAGTGAAGCAGTCAGCTGTTGGAGGACATTGTGTCACAGTGAAGCCGTCAGCTGTTGGAGGACATTGTGTCAGAGTGAAGCAGTCAGCTGTTGGAGGACATTGAGTCAGAGTGAAGCAGTCAGCTGTTGGAGGACATTGAGTCAGAGTGAAGCAGTCAGCTGTTGGAGGACATTGTGTCAGAGTGAAGCAGTCAGCTGTTTGAGGACATTGAGTCAGAGTGAAGCAGTCAGCTGTTGGAGGACATTGAGTCAGAGTGAAGCAGTCAGCTGTTGGAGGACATTGAGTCAGAGTGAAGCAGTCAGCTGTTGGAGGACATTGTGTCAGAGTGAAGCAGTCAGCTGTTGGAGGACATTGTGTCAGAGTGAAGCAGTCAGCTGTTGGAGGACATTGTGTCAGAGTGAAGCAGTCAGCTGTTGGAGGACATTGTGTCAGAGTGAAGCAGTCAGCTGTTGGAGGACATTGAGGCTAACAGCAGCTGTTTAAAGCTCACTTTAACTCACAGCCTCTAACAGTTCATTTTATAAAACGGTCACAACATATACATTTCCATAAACACACCAACAAAAAATGTAATTATTTATTGATAACAAATTATTATTATTTTGCATTTCTTAAAGTTGCCTAGCAACACACATATGCTGTGAAGCTTTATTAAAGAGCAGGCTGTAGGTGAGAATCTAGTTTCCAGCTATCCTATTGAACCCTGAAATGTTGAGAACCCCAACGTTTTATGTTAGAAATGTAGAGTAGGTTCCCCAGCACATAGAAACTTCCGGATGCTAACCTGCATAAATTGGGCAATTTACACAATTAGTTTCGTTATTAGCATTAGTTAGCATTAACTATGTGGACAATAGTTACAAAATGCCTTGGCTGATTGTGACAGTTTTGGGGTTGTTTTGGGGGTTATTGAGGATGCTGAATCCATTTCTGACATTTTCAGTATCAACATTAGCAGTATTACCATGCAGAAAGTGGCCATATTTGTTCTCTCTGTAGGCTCTTTTGATGAATTCCAGGTCCATCTTGACGTTCAAGGGGAGGCAGACACACTTATTTAAATAATATTTTGATGGAATATTTTTAGTGCTTTAAAAACATATTGAAGCCTCGATTGCAGAAGATCTGCTGAGCTTCACTAAATCTTTATTGCTCAATATCAAGACGTTTTCTCTATATGTTACACAATAGTAGCACGTATTGTTAAAAAAATATGTTTTAATGTTAATATAGTTTATCCTTCATACACAGAACAATAAGAACATATCAGCCCTATATTTTCCAATTCTAAACAACAAATATAAATGAACATTTCGACTTTATACAATCTATATCAAAAATTATTATAACAACACCACGAGTTATAATAGTTAAGAACTGTGTGTTGTGAGAAAAATAGTGTTATGAGCAGTAAATAAAATGTGTCATCTTAAATGTTTAATTCTACTTCCCAACACTATGATATAATAATATGTGATAAGAAGTAAGTATCCAACAATGATGTTGAAAAGACCAGAACCAGCAATGTTAATTTTTTTATTTACATATATATACATGTTTTGATAGAATTATTTCATTGTTGGTCTGCCATATTTTAAACAACATTATACTGTAATGCCAGCCTGATCGTTTACTCTTTAAACAATTCTTCACAAAGAGTCTGGTATTATTCGTTTGACATTAGAAATATTTTACATAAACTTCTTTATCAACAAGCACATTTTCTTCTGGAAATTAAGAATTCAAATGTCACTTTTTTAATTTGATGCCTCGTCATGGAAATAAACATTTAGCAACTTGATGGAAATACAGCCAGTGTTAGAGACATTAACACATCAAATCAAACAATGTCCTTCTTTCAGAACACAGTGGCCATGATCCCGGCTCACGACAGTCCTCTGGCAGCTCTCAGCTTTAACGCCTCGGCCACCAAGCTAGCCAGCGCCTCAGAGAAGGTAAAACCGCTCTCAGACCCTGTGGGACACGGCACCTTCAGCTCCAAACACCTCAGTCCTGAGGGCTGGTGAAGGACCAAAAACAATGAATCCTTGCTTTGTGACGACTTCCTGACATTTCCTTTTACCCCATCATCATGAGCTTTACACTGTCTTTTTGCCATCCTGACATCAGCCAAACTAATCTGTTAGTATTGGCAAAATCATTAGCCCATGGTTTATTTCTGCTGATGACATTGTTTCAGATACAGAGGCGTTTTATGGTTGAAAATGTTTATGGGCTATCAAATACTTTAGATACAGTAGATGTTACAGTTTAGATACTGTAGATGCGAAAAGAGAAAAAACATGAAAACAATTAGCTATTTGACATTTGACTCAGTAACATGTTCACATTTCTTTTGTCTTCATCTAACTGTTGCAATGCCCAGTCTTCAGATTGGGTAGCCTCATGTTACCACATCGTCCCGCTGCTCCATGTTATTTCATCCTCTAATACAGTTTGAGATCCTCAAAGCCTTGGAATAACAGTTCCGTCCTCTGAGGCTAATACACAAGAGGAACAAACAGTGTCTTCGCTTATAGCAAATAGCCATATCTTCCTGAAAACACTACCAGCGGTTTGGCTTATACATATGTGCTTTGCGCCAAAGTGTTTAATCCAAGTGTTTCGAGAAAAAGCTGACTTTCAAACATGTGCTAACATATATAATTCAAATTTAATTGTAGATGGAATCTTCTCTAAATAAAATGTGAACCCCTGCCAAGAACAAGCACACATTCACAACAGTCAGCATCACATTCTAACATGCGGGTTTCCATCACTCTGGGCACTTGACACTGGGTGGCTGTGATGGAAACTTTTGAAGCAATGGAGTTAGCGGCCGGATAATCAACAAGACAGGTGGTGTGTCACGAGGTGACACAGCGGTTGCCAAACCAATTCTGAAGAACTCTTCTGCAGCTCGAGGTTTGAACTAGTTCAGAGTGTAATAATCAACATTCTTTATCGGTGAGACTAAACAATTATGGACCCTGAATCTAACCAGAGCTCTCGCCCATAGGAAAGAATGTGCGCCAGGGAACCTACGTCCCTGAACAGTAAACTACCTCAAGCTGCTCCTCCTTAAGAGAGATAGCAGCTATACCCAAGGCCGTAGACCTATGCCACGGGAAAGGAGACAGTGAAGAGAGAAAACGATGAACTGGGTCGAAGGTTGAATACCTAAGCTAATTATTCCCTAACAGGGGCTATCCAATAACAAAACACCTTCACCTGTATTAGGTTATGCATTAATCCAGAATTGTATTGGACTCTAAGGCTTTGCCTCACATCCCCCAATGACCCAATACATCACGTTACATAAGATTGTAAGAGGAGGGACACCTGTGCTAGAACATGATGTAAACCAAAGTAAAGATGATGCATCACCGGCTGTCTGTCTCCACAGGGAACCGTCATCAGAGTGTTCTCCATTCCTGAGGGCCTGCGTCTGTTTGAGTTCCGCCGGGGTATGAAGAGGTCAGTGCTTTAAACCTACAATCATACAAGATCTGCACTCTATGAAAGAATCACACTGTCCAATGCCAACAGCCACACATATTAACCAAACTAAATAAACTAGAGGTTTCCGTCACTACAGCCTACTCCAAGAGATTTATCAACTTCAAATTATTGATTGATCCTCAAGTTTTTGTGCTGTGGAATTGTGAGTGTGTGTTTTGTCTGTCTGTCTGCAGGTACGTCAATATAAGCTCCTTATCCTTCAGTCCTGACGGTCAGTTCCTCTCTGCATCCAGCAACACAGAGACGGTGCATATTTTCAAAATGGATCAACTGGGACCAAGGTGCACACACACACACACACACACACACACACACACACACACACACACCCACACACACACACACACACACACACACACACACACACACACACACACACACACACACACACACACCTTGAGAAAGAAAACCTTTTTTTCACAGGCCTCATTGAAGAGCCAAATTGATATTAAAACACCTGTTTACATAGTCTCACACAACGTGTGCATAGTTGAAGTCTCATTTATCAGGTTGTGTGCTCACTACTTTACGAGGGTTTCTATTACTTTGTAAAACCCTTCTGCATGTGAAATGTGTTTGGAAGGACATGAGCTGGATAGATGAGATCTGGATAACACTGAATATGCTGTGTGAGAGCTTTTAAAGACCATTCTCCATTTCTGGATTCTCAATGGAGGCATGCAAGAAAAAATAGGTTTTCTTCAAGAATACAGAGTAAATAATATACAATTTCCATTTTTGGGGTGCAGTATTCCTTTAATCCTTTGTTTTGTAGTTCTGGCCACTAGTTCTATCATTTTCCATAACATTGTACCGACCAAAGTATAAATGCCGTTTATGATAAAGCCTTTTTGCAGTGGAGGGGACGAGGCGGCCACCTGGACAGCCTACGTGGGGAAGATGTTCTCAGCAGCCAGCAGCTACCTCCCGGCTCAGGTGTCGGGCATAATGAGCCAGGACCGGGCCTTTGCCATCGTCCACCTGCTGACATCCGTCCAGAGGAACGTCTGCACCATGGCTATGTGAGCTGCTCTCTATGACCAGTTTACATTGCACTCAATCAGTCCTCACCTACCTGAGAGTTAAGATGTGTGTTTACACTGTGATGAACATTTATATTTGTCTTCACCACGCCTCATTAGGTCCTCACTGATCTAGCTATGACACAGATATTATATTTACTGAAAACAACTTTTGGGTGCAGTTCCTTGTCCGATCACTTTTGTGTTGGACGAAAGAGTGATGCCATGATTTTTTACACAACAACTGAAAGAAATACTTGATCTGATGTTTCAGGATCCAGAAGCTTCCACGGCTACTGGTGTCCACCGCTGATGGTCAGCTCTTTATTTACAACGTGGATCCGCTGGACGGAGGCGAGTGTATGTTAGCCCACAAACACAGGTGAGGCTATAACTCCAACCACAGGGGCGGAGAAACACACTGCAGAGATTGCATTACAAATCTTGTATAAAACATGGCCTAATTCCATCCAAATAATCTGACTGAAAAATCTCACTTTGTTTAAAATAAATCTTTAGATTTGTATATATATCTTGAAATGTGTACAGGATTTCTGCATTCAGAGATCAAACTAAAGATTTATTTTAAACAAAGTGAGATTTTTCAGTCAGATTATTTGGATGGAATTAGGCCTGGTGTAAAGCCATGTTTTATACAAGATTTGTAATGCAATCTCTTTCAGAATGTTACATGTATAACATGTATATACAACAGACGTAAACCTTACCAGTAATGAGCGGGCTCAGTGTTTTGAAGATGTTTTCTCATTAGATTCTACATATAGAAATTGGAAAATTGGAAAGATCCTGATGATTTGATGAAGGTAAACACAGTGAACTGCTGTGAGTAAACAGGGCCATATTCCAACATTATGAAGTCATACTAATGGAGAATTTATAGAAAATTCCATGTATTAGCAGGTGTCTATCAGGAAGGTCCGCACAAGCTGCTTAAATATCTTGGTTCTCTGTAGCTTGGAACTGGTTTAAGCTGTGGACTACCTTTAATCTTCCGTTGTTGCTTTTCCAGCTCCTTCTGCAAGGATATGGTGCCTGCGTTGCCTAACGCTTCATGTGTGACTTGCACCCCCCCTCACTGACTCTTACGGGACTACCCTTCCCTTGGGTGTTTTGTCCCTTTTCTCAAACTTGACAGGGAAATCTTTATTTAATTTATGATGCAGTTTACTTAAACATTTTTAACTTCGAAAAAAAAATGTATAATTTGTTTCACTAATATTATTTATAATAAATATTAGATAACAACAACAGAACTAGGCCTACAGTAAATTGCATGCAGAGCCCATATACTGTGGCGGACCCCTCTCTCCCTGTCCCGCTTTTATCCAAAGCGACTTATAATAAGTACATTCGACCAGGAAGACACAACCTTGAAGAAAACAGAATCATATAAGTACATCAGGTTTCATAGAGCCAAACATTTCAAGTGCTACTCAACTGGCTTTAGGTAAGCCAGTCCTTTATTAGTATAAAAGTGCTTCGTTAATAGTTCTAACGCTCGAAGTGGAGTCGAAAGAGATGAGTTTTCAGTTTGCGCCGGAAGATGTGCAAGCTATCTGCCGTCCTGATGTCAATGGGGAGCTCATTCCACCATCTTGGAGCCAGGACAGCAAACCCACGTGTTTTCGCCGATGGGAACTTGGGTCCCCCTCGCAGCGAGGGCGCAACGAGTCGTTTGGCTGATGCGTGCGCATCTCTCCCAGACGAGCTGAACAGTTTTTTTGCACGATTTGAGAGCAGCCAGGCTGGGGGTGCAGAGAAGGACCAGGAGCCCTGCCCTTTTGTTTTAAACAGGGCAGATGTGTGCAAATCCTTTAAAAGGGTTAACCCACACAAGCTCAGAGACCTCGGGCTCAACAGCGCCCTCTGTGACTGGATCCTGAACTTCCTGACAGGCAGACCCCAGGCAGTGCGGGTGGGAAACATCACATCCTCCACCCTGATCCTCAACACCGGAGCCCCTCAAGGCTGCGTGCTCAGCCCTCTCCTCTACTCCCTGTTCACACACGACTGCGTGGCCACACACAGCTCCAACACCATCGTGAAGTTTGATGACGACACGACCGTCATCGGCAAGATCACCGATGGCGTCCTGAGAGGAGGTCGAAACCCTGACATCTTGGTGCCAGGATAACAACCTCCATCTCAACGTCAGCAAAACCAAGGAGCTGATTGTGGATTACAGGAAGCAGCAGAGAGAGGGACACGCCCCCATCACCATCAATGGTTCCTCTGTGTCCACATCACTGAGGACCTGTCATGGACTCCTCACACCACCACCATCACCAAAAAAGCTTGACAGCGGCTCTTCTTCCTCCGCAGGCTGAGGAGGTTCAACATGGACTCCAGGATACTCTGCAACTTCTACAGGTGCACCATAGAGAGGATCCTGACCTTCTACAGGTGCACCATAGAGAGGATCCTGACCTTCTACAGGTGCACCATAGAGGGGATCCTGACCTTCTACAGGTGCACCATAGAGAGGATCCTGACCTTCTACAGGTGCACCATAGAGAGTATCCTGACCTTCTACAGGTGCACCATAGAGAGGATCCTGACCTTCTACAGCTGCACCATAGAGAGGATCCTGACCTTCTACAGCTGCACCATAGAGAGGATCCTGACCTTCTACAGGTGCACCACAGAGGATTGTTACGGCTGCTGCCTTCCTGGTTCTCTTAACTGTGTTAATGTGTGTTGCATGTACATGAGCTGTGCGATTACCCTGTGGTGATTGGCTGCCATCTCCTGGTCCGCCCCATGAAGATTGTGATTGGAGCACGCCGGGCCCGACGCACTCCAATCGCAGCGCACAGTCGGGGCACACCTGCTGGAGACGACTACAAAGCTGGGGACAATCATCACTCTGGAGGGGTCTGTTGAGTGAACAGATGCCTCTCGCTACTTGCTTTTTGTTCTGTGGTTAACTTGTGTGGTCTGTGTCTGGTAGTGTGATATTGTGTGTTAGTAGTGCCTAGAGTAGCTTAGTTAGAGGTTAGAGTAGTTTACATAGTGTTTAGAGTAGCTTAGGTTTTTGTGACTGTTGCCTTTAGTTTAGCTGTGTGTTTTGTATATATTCCCTGTGTTAGTCTGTACCACTTTTATAGTGAGGGTTTTAGTTTCTATTTAGTTCCGTTATTATCTATTTTTTTGTATGTAAACAGGCTCCCTTTTTAGAGTCCTCCATTTGTTTGTTCATTTAAACGTGCGCCCTTGTGGCCACTTTGTTTGTTTCAGGCTGCCTGCCTGCCATTTTGTTTCACCTTGTTACAATAAAACCATTTATAATTATTACCAATTCCAACTGGTGTGTGTTGCACTTCCTCATCCCTAGTGGGGACGTAACAAGGATCCTGACTGGCTGGATCACGGCCTGGTACGGCAGCTGCACCGCCCTCAACCGTAAGGCTTTACAGAGGGTGGTGAAAGCTGCACAGAAAATCACCAGGACGGAGCTGCCATCCATGGAGGACCTTTACTCCCAGCGGCTCAGGAAGAAAGCCCTCAGGATTATAAAAGACCCCCATCACCCAGCCACAAACTGTTCTGTCTGCTGCTGCCTGGCAGGCGCTACCGCAGCATCCTTCCGGACTAAAACCACCAGATTCAGGGACAGTTTCATTCCACAGGCCATAAGACTGTTAAACACCTGAACTTTGAAACAACATCCATAACATTCATCTGGCTGCTACTTAGAAATTATTTATCTATTTACCTAATATATCATATTTCAATGACTTGCATAGACTCTTATTGCACTATTTCACTATTTGACTTTAGTAAACTATTTTTCTTCTTGTATTTACTATTTACTTGCACTATATTTTTCTGTTTATCTGTGTTTTGTGTTGCACTGTTGGAGAAGCCTGTGACCTAAGATGTTCATCGACATAACTACATTGTAGCTATGTTCGTTTGACGAATAAAGAACCTTGACCTTGAGACAGTGTAGTCAGTGGTGCATGTGTGTGCATGGATGAGTGTGAGGCATGTTGTCAGACCTACGCTGGACAGAGTAAACTAACAAAGTTGAGTAAGAGAGATGCTGGCTGTAAGGACATTACAGATGTACTACACACAACCAATGAAGAAACACTAATGAATGTGTAATGGTTAAGTTTGCAAATTCAGTTCAACCTCAGAATAATGTTCTATTCCTACACCTCAAATAACTGTTTAATTGTTATGCAATACTCTGCTTTAGCCAGCATGTACTTTGTGTCCTGCATTGTGATTTTTTCCTTTGATATTAAAACTGTAATATTATCCAGGCATGGTAGAAAAGGGGAACTTCTTCTGCCTGTGGGTTCTGAAAAAGCTTTTCACAGTACAGATCCTGTTGAAGCCAATGGAACTAAAACACTTCTGAATCGTACATTTAGGGTCGGAGACTGCAAACTCCAAAAAGTCTTAACAACATGTTGTGTTCTTGTTTTCATTCTTTACCTTCCCTCTCAGGCTTTTTGGTATAGATGATAACGTGGACGAAGGAGAAGAGTCAGAGGGGTCAGAGGTCACAGGGCCAGCACAGGTGTGTCCATCCTACGCTGCAACCGCTGCCTTACCAGTCTCTGGTCCCACCACTGCTACCCTCACTGGTGAGTGGTAACTGACAAGAGCGGTTTGACTTCCCTCTCAGTTCAGCTCATTCAGGTCGTATGTTTCATTAAAAGACCCCTAATTTCCAATCCGAACAGAAGAGATTAACCAGGGTACCAGGTTCTTTATAATTGATGTTGTCCCTGATGAATAGGATTAGTTTTAGCCTTATACAGATTGATATTAGTCATTTTTAGCTTTGAAATAATGCTAAAATGAAATATCTGATTGTGGTTGGTTAATTTCACACCACTAAAGAAAATGACATTACATGTCACTTCTTAGATGCTTTTATGCAAAGTGACTAACATACATTCAGTATTGTGGGCAATCCCCACAGGAGTAATTAGGGGTGAAGTGTCTTGAAGTTGCTGATACCAAAGATCAGCACACTACTCCACTGAGCCACAGCCTCCCCCTTCAACCACACTGCTTGGAACTACTGTACATGGAGATCACCTTAAAGCAGATTCAGATTATTTGTCTGGTCTAACTAACATCTCGAAAAAGAAATAACCTCCGTAGGATAATAACTTATTAAATGTCCAGAGGTAATCAGGTCTGCATGTAAGTAAAGATGATTCTCTGCCTCCTTTACCGGTTTCTACCCAGGCTACTCTGAAGATGGCGGGGCAAAGAAAGGCGAAGTCATTCCAGAACACGAGTTTGCTGCTGGCCCTGTGTGTCTGGACGACGAGAACGAGTTTCCTCCTGTGAGCATCCATAAGGGCTAACTCTCTCCTACAACAGGCTCCTCTAGAGTCACCACACGGCAGCGTTGAGAAATAATGTCCTCCATTGCTATTCAAATGAGAGCAAAATCAGAACCTTGGACTCAACTGAGGACAACGTTGTCTTAACATAATTAACATTAGCAATAAAGTGTCTGTGTCTTTATTAGCATACACCAGGCAAAAACGTTTATTAAACAGTTTAATTCAACAATCCTCCCTCAAAGAAGCTTTTATGATCTAGTTTTAGAGAAGTGTTGATTCGATGACCCTCATGAGTGCAGTTTGTTGAAACTCGTCTTCCGAACACTTAGAAGTAATGAAAGAAAATAGGTAACCCCCTTTCATCAGAGAAATAACTAATATTCACTTTTCCATTTTCTTTTTTCATCATAGTGAAGTACCTAAGCCGATTTCATAAATGCTCCTTTCTATAGTTTTCTGATTGCAATTCAACATTGTAGGAATAAGCAATGTAAGAATATATCACTTGATTATTATTGCTTATGTGCAAAACAATATGTTATAAAACCAATATAACCTTGTATCATATTGTAATTGAAGTGGTATCCGAGGTTATCTTGTCTTCTGAAAGGGCGGGGGAGAATAAAGATCTCATCCTGCAGCTAATCTCAATTCCATTTTTGCTGGGATGTGTCAACGTTATCAGCTCAACAACTTATATTTACTATATTTTTGCATGGGTCACTCTATATGTGAACACCACTGGCAAACCCTACAAACAGGCAATGGAATTTTAAAATATAATAATGTAACAGTGAATCATATTTTAAAGATACACTATCAGTGTTGGGGGTGATAAGTAAGGTTCTGGCAGAAAGCTACATTTGTGAATCCATCGTTAATGCACTCTGAGAAAGATCAGAAAACACTCTTCTGCCATTATTATCTTTCTTTTACATCTCCAGAATGAAAATCATGCAGTAGATATTTCCATAAGTCACGCCTGGATAAAGCCAAAACAAATATTTATATGTAATGGCCATGAAATGTACAGTAGCACTGATGTGGCCTTTCAGGGTTTACGTTGTGAGGCCTCCTGCCTGATAATGCAGACGTTCTACTAACAAGCCTTATTGAACATCCTATACAGGTAGTATGGCTCTGCATGATGTCACCACAGTAAGTTACTTTATGAGCAGTGTGTACTGTGGACACAACCACATTATATTACAAATATAAGTTACATTAAAGTAGAATGTAGAATAGTAGCTGTTTTCTACTCCGTCCTCTCTATGGCTCATGCAAACTTTAACTGTTGCCATCCCCTTGAATCCATCAATACAAACAATGGAAAAGTGGCATATCCCTGTAAAAGCTTTCCAAACCTTAATTGTGGAAAAATTAGTACATCTGAGGTAAACACAAAAGTTAGCCCCTTCATTTGCTATCTGCTAATAACATTTGGATTTGCTTTCAAGGTAACTAGTCTACTAACCAAACTACAATACTAGCTACCTATTCATCATCTGCAGTAATAACGAAACATGCATGACTCATTATTTCCAGGTATGATTTTATATCTGCAGACTGTGCAGAGGTGCAATGTTTTGTATGTGTTGTGCCAGAATTCCCCACAGAAAGCGAGACTGAGGGAGCTGATCTGGACAAATCCTGTAGAAAAACTAACGGGTGTGTTCCTGTGTTTTTGGTAGATTAATTGGTGCCGAGACGGGACTGGAGGTGGCCCGGCCAGGCGCTCCTGAGTGGGTAGAAGGACAGGCACTGGTGGGATGAACAGCAAAAACAAGTATTTCAGGACGCCAAGTTTATCAACCAATTATCCACTTGAGAGCAAGTACTATGGATTAACATACAAGGTGACGTGGGAAACCAAACACTGACCAAGAATGACATTTTAATTAGTAATCCAGAGAGAGCCAGGTTCTGGTCCTCATGTTACATAATGCTAAAGATACACTTCTGATTTAGTCACAGCACCTGTAGACCTCTGAACT
The DNA here is from genome assembly GCF_902827175.1 of Gymnodraco acuticeps. Taxonomy (NCBI): domain Eukaryota; kingdom Metazoa; phylum Chordata; class Actinopteri; order Perciformes; family Bathydraconidae; genus Gymnodraco; species Gymnodraco acuticeps. Next base: position 411,827 of record NW_022990385.1, read on the forward strand.
TCCTCCGTACTGTTGAGTTTCATCTGTAACCTTGGAACTATAATCAGGGAGTTTGTGTTCGGGGAGTGTTTCCTGGATGTATGAGGTGCATGCTGGTGCAGAAATATAACCACAACTTTCATAGCTTTTTTACTTGACGAATATCTTTAGTAAGTTGCATTACTGTAGCACATTTGTTTTCTCATTAACACTATTTTAGTTCACTTCCATGATAAAGAATTGTTTTAATTTGTATTCTGTCTTTGACTGCATTGACATGTAGTAGATGTTTCAGTGTGCGCCCCTGGTCATTTCAGAAGGTGTGTATGTGCTGTATATTTGTTTGTGCCTATTATCATTTGGAGAAGAGCAAATTATTTTAAAGAATTGCACAAGACCAAAACAAGTGAAAGAAAAAATAAACAGTGAAGAAAAAAATGAACCTATGCAAAGAAACTCATTTGTCTTGTTTTTTGTTCTGTTTTATACATGTAATTGTTCACGTGTAAATGTAGCAAACTGCTCCAGAGTGTGTTGAAGGTCACAATGTGATGAAGCCAATAGTCATGTTAGTCTGTATAGTGAAAAACATCAATGTATCTCTGGACACCAAAAAAACTCACACAAAGTCTATGGCCAGCCCTTCATGTTTGAGTCAATGGCTCGAGGTCACAGCGATATAACATCTCTCCTGTGTGAGGCTGAACTCCAGGACCCTCAGAGTATACCCATCCCTTACTGAATACATGGTGGTGTAGTAGTAATGTTTGGACTTTTTTATTGAAGACACATGGCACGTAGAAAATACATTTTGTACATCAATGGGAAACACAGTTACAGAATAAAAACAACTTAACTACAATTGAACATCAATTGAAAAGCCATTCCTTGTGTAGTGAGTAGTGCTCCTGAAGGCAACTCAAGGCTTGACTCCTCCCCAAACATTCCCCTCATTAGAGCAGCGTATAAAATGCACCTGGTTCCCTTTGTTCTTTCCCTTGGCTCTGCTGTCGTGGTCGGTGGTACAGGTAGGTTGCCTAACCAAAAGATAGGATACTTTTCTCAGCTCTGCCGGTATCTATGCTTACTTGCTGCTTCCTTGCAGATTCCTGAAGCTCAAGGTTCCAAATCCTCTTCCTGTGGTTCACCTGCTGCTGTTTTGTTCTCTTGACTTAGTTATTTTTGTTTATGCCGTCTTGCTTTTTGCTTAGTTTTGTTTATTTACTGTGTTTTGGTTGATTTAGAATTTCGATTAGTTTTGCATTTGTCTTACACTTATACTTTACCTGTTCATCATTTAACCAACTGGGATCCTTTTTGTTTAACCGTGTTTCAGTTGTTTGTTTTATTTTAGTACAGCTGAGTGCCGGTCATTGGGGGGGCTAGTCATCCTCACTGTTTGTTGTGGTGAAGAGCACCGGGGAGTGACCTGGGGAGTGATACTGTAACCAGTATTTGGTTGTACCCTACTGTCACGTGAAGTAGCCATGAACTGGCCTCAGCCCACCTTAGTTTTGATTTGCTCTTATATAGACTTTTAGTGTTGCATTTTAGGTAAATATTTTTAACATGTAATAAAGATCATTTAAAACTGAATAGTTCTTGTTTTTATAACACGATGTTATCTTAACTTTCCGAGTTCTTTTGATTACATTTAAATGTAATCACTTCTGCTGCTGTGAGCTCTTCTGAAGTTAGCTCTCCCTGAATCTTTTGATTAGAACGGGCATTAGCTATGAACCTTTTCACCCATGCAGTTATCCTCAATACAGTTTTGAATCTGCTGTACTTCTCTAGGTCTAGTAGTGGCTCAGCTTCTTCAGTGCTAGTAAACTGTACTTCAGCCTGAAACTTAGACCTAAGCTCAGCGTTCACCTCGTCTGCATCACAGCTCTCATCAATGACTTCTGCTCCATCTGTGGATAACAGTGAAGTGGGTCCACTCCACCACAGCTTGCTTTGGATGAGGTTCTGGACGCTCTGGCCTCTGGTGGGTAAATCAGCAGGATTGATTTACCGCTGCAGTGAGCCCACGACTCTGGATTTATGAGTCCTCTGTTTGACACAAACGGCTTCCGCCTTTGTGCTGAGCTGTGAATCCAATGGAAAACGATCATCGAATCTGTCCACATGTAAAGCTGAATCTTTTCCATGTTGAGTGGCTTGAGAAGATTATTCCCTAACCTTCCCCCGATTAGTGCACCCATAAGCTCCAAGCGGGGTACTGACATTTTCTTCAATGGAGCTACCTTTGACTTTGAGGCCACAAAACTTGTTACAACCTCTCCATCTTTGTTTTGTCCTTACAGATAGGCAACAGCACTGTATGCCTTTTCGCTGGCATCGCAGAAGACATGCAGTTTGATTGTCTATGAGTTTAGTTGGATCTCAATTTGGTACCACCTCGGAATGGCCACCAGGTGGAGCTTTGGCAGCTCTACACACCACTGATCCCATTGTTCAGCCAGGTCTGAAGGCAGCTGCTCATCCCAACCGATTGCCCTCTCCCACAGTTCTTGAAACAGGCACTTGACTCTTATAGTGAAGGGAGTCAGGAAACCGATAGGGTCAAATACTCGAGCTGATGTCTGCAGTACACTTCTCTTTGTATTTTCTTTGCCTTTTTAAGATGTCCAGCAGTCCCTTTACGTCAAATACAAAATGATCCATCTCTGCTTTCCATACTAACCCGAACACCTTCAGTACATTTCCACAAGTGGCTGTTTCTGTTGTGTGCTCCACTCCACTTTCTGTCCACTTGGCTCTCAGATCTGGTGAATGTGTCACCCATGTGCACAGGTTCATGCCGGCGTGAACCTGTGCAGAATCTCCTTTGCTGTTGTGGTAACTGAAAAGGCTTCATCCACATCACATGAGCTGGAAATGAAATCATCAACATAGAGAGACTCTCTCAGTGCTTCCACTGCTACATGCTGCTCTGTTTCATACTGCTTGATATGGTTTCTTATTGTTGCAGCTAACAGGAAAGGGCTAGGTGACATTCCAAACGTCACTCTATTCATTCTCATGATACGCAGCTCATCTTTACCGTCTTTGGTTGGAGGCCCATGTAGCCACAGGAACCTAACAGCATCTTTATCCTTTTCTGCTAGAGCTACCTGCATTAAAGCCTTGGTCATATCTGCAGTAAAGGCTATCTGGTGGAGTCTGAACTTAATGAGCACATCTAACAGATTTGGGTTAAGGTTTGGACCTGTCAGCAAACAGTCATTTAGTGAGGGGCAACCATAGGCGGATTTTGCGGGGGGGCAGTGGGGGCATTTCCCCCCCTAGTGGCTGAAATATGTTACAGCATTACTACGTCTAAAGATGTTCCAATACAAATATTTCGTATGTCAATATTTTAATAGATGTAATATAATGATTGTTACAATACAAATCTGAATAATATCATGTTTTGTTTGAAATCATTTCATTTTTGAGCAGTCGCATGTTGTGACGTGTGTGTGTGTGTGACGTGTGTGTGTGTGACGTATGAGGTTAAGGACACAAGTTCCCTCGCTTTTTTTTGCATACAAGTGATTCAGCTATTGTATTACAATAATTAGCAGTAATGGCTTTGCGGCGATTTTTAAAACGTTTAAGGCGTCTACTTCTGCACTAAGTAGGACACTGGTTCATAATATTGTAGCGTGTTCAAGTAACCAAGGGATATAGTAGTTATCAAATACGTATAAGATGTGCACAGTTATGATACGTTTTACAGTTATGTAATGCACTGTTGTTGGGGGGAGAGACCGCCCCTTCCATATGAGTGTGTGTGTACGGCGGGCATGAGGCGGGCATGACGGGACGAGTTGCGTTCGTATGTGGAAAAGTCATACTCAGTGCGGTGAGCGCTGGCTTTATTGTATCCGTAGCACCCCACGCAATAGTTGGGGACTGTGTACTGACGTCAGTAAAAAAGGTTTGCCCCCCCAGCGCAAATGTCAAACTACGCCTATGGGGGCAACCCTCTTCATGTGATGATGCATCAAACACAATTCTTAGTTTAGTTGTTGCTTTATCTTCTCGGATAACAGCATGATGTGGCATGTCATATTTCACAGCCTCCGGTTGCTCTTCTGCTGATGTGTTACTGGTACATCCTCACAGATGCCCTGCTGCAGGTAATCCTGTATGACATCATTGTACCTTGTGTACAGGGTCACATCTGTTTTAAGTCTCCTCTTAAGACCTTCAAACCTCCCCTTTGCTACTCTGAAGTTGTTTGGGAGATCTTGTCTCTCTGGTCGCCATGGCAACTCGACTTGATAGCAGCCATCTTTGTATTTTACAGTCTGTTCGAAGAGCCTCTGTTTCCTCTGGGTTTTTTCATGAACGCTGCCCAGTGACTCCACCTCCCAGAAAGCGTGTAGCTGTTTGGAGATCTGAGTGTCCTCTTCTAGACTTATGTGCATACAAGTGGCTTCGGTGACACCTGAGGTTGTTACTGGCCCTTGCAAAGCCCATCCAAAGCTGCTTTCTACAGCTACCAGCGATTCTGTTATCCTCTGGACCTTGCCTGTCACCACTCTCCAGTAATAGTCTGCTCCTATTAACACAGACAGTTCTGGATCATCAGCGCCTTCCAGTGGAAAATCAGCAAGCTGCAGATCCTTTTTCTTTAATTCGTTTTGGATTGGTTCGCCTGGCACTTTTATCACAGCACTGCACACTTGAGGGGTTTCCACTGCTTCGATCTCTATTCCTTTCTGTGAATTCCACACATTTTTTAGGGACACTTTCACAACGTTGCGCTTTGGAGAGGTGGCTCCAAAAGTGTGAAGATGTAGCGTCTCCTGCCTTACCACTGGTAGTCTTAGTGCTTTAATTACATTCTCATGAACGAAGCTTCTCTGGCTGCCTCCATCCGACAGACAGCGTATGACTTTCCTCCCTGCTGGGCCCTCTGTCCACGCCTTGACTGTCTGGAGCAGCACTGTGTTCTGGACATTAGCTCTCAGTTTAACTGTGCTTGACACAGCGGATAACACAGCATCCGTACTTCCACTGTCGGTATCTGGTTTAGCTTAACTTTGATCACAAACTGACTGGTGATGTCTGTGACTACACAAGGCACATGAAACACCCTTGACTTTGCAGAATTTTGCTATGTGTTTTGGGCCAAGGCACACATAGCATCTTCCCAGTTTTCGCAGTTTATCTTTGCGAGCAGCAACACAATTGTCGGGACAATGTTCTGGTTTTTGGTTGGCACTGTCACAATATACACATGTCTGGTAGTTATTACTTGCTGTGTGCAATGCAGTCGCTGATGGCACATTTCAACTTTTAGGTTTGTTTTCAGTAAGGGTGTGTGGCTTACCAGTTCTGATATTTGGCAGAAAGTCCTTTTTAGTGGTACCCGGTCTGGTGAGCTGAAGGGCTCTCTCTGCTCTGGACTTCATTCTGAAGAAACAGGATGAGTTCAGGTATTCTCCATTCACCACTGGAGTCTGAAATGCGTGTATAGTCTAATGCTATGTCTTCAGGTATGAGCTGTAGTAGAACTGGGCATAGCAGGCAGCCATATGTGTCACTGTGTACCCCTAAGGATTCTAGACTCCGAATTTGTATTTCACATTCATCGTACAGTTGTCTGAGAGCTGCAACATCCGATTTTCTCACAGGAGTCAAGTTTAGCAATTTGGACATGTCTGCACTTACTACAATGTATTTTCTTCCAAAGCGGTTCTGAAGCAATTGTATTGCTGCTGCATCATAATTATCATCTGTCATGGCTAGTCCTGCCACAGCTCTTGCTGCTGCTCCAGTCACATAGGATCTCAGGTAAGTGAACTTCTCCCTCTTACACAGTGCATCGTTGTCATGAATAGCCGTTTCATATTGGGACCAGAATTCTTGCCACTGGCTTATTTCTCCACCGTATTTTTCTATTACTAACTTGGGCAGTTTAACAGTCTGTTTATGCAGTAATCTGACTGAAGGTGCACTCACATCGCTCACCCGCACAGTCACAGAGTCCCGCGCCTTCTGAATGTATCTGGTGGCCCGGGATTTCCATGTGATAATGCGGTCCTGGTATTCCTGAGTGTTTTCAATCTCTTCCTCCAGATCGTCCGTCGGTGTTTCATCCTCAATGCCTTTGTCTAAATCTAATAAACTTTCTTCCTTGTTCGACAATAACGTCAGCATTTCACGGAGTCTATCAGAGTCTGGTTCATCTTTGATCACCTCCTCTTCTATACGAGTAATCAGCTTCGTTGTCGAGGCTCGTATTGTTCCCCGCTTCCGTCTCATCCGTTCGTAGCGCTCAGTCATTTCAACAGCTAGCATTAGCCAGTTAGCTTCCAACTACGACACATTTCAAAGTCTTGACATCCCTTGTTTCGGCACCAAAATGTTTTGTAATAGAAGCTTCGAATAAAGAACCAAGCGCATTCTTATCCAAATTGAACTTTTACTTTATATTCATTAAACAGTTTCCAACAAGAACGGTGGAAGACAGAGAAAATGCACTTATAACAACAGGAAGGTGTCAGAGGAGGACACATACTTGCACTTCAAAAATAAAAGCATTTCCTTGCATACTCGCCTCTCCTCCGGTGGTACCCTCGGCTCCCTCCGCCGCCACACTGCCCAGCACACTGGAGATCACGATCCCGTCGGGGGTTGCCAGTCTCTGGCACTGCTATTTTGGGGGTCACGGGCTGAAAAGCCTCATCATACTTAAAGGGATAGTGGAAATGGAACCTCAAATAGTTTCGTTTTAACTTATATACAAGCATAATTACGTACCAAAACAATCACACCTGATTTAAAAAATATATAATAATTGCCTTACGCATGTTAGAAGCACTTTATTGCAGCTTCCCCGAAGTTTTTTAGAAACGAAATGTTCGACTCAGCCAAACCGGAAGTGACGAAAACTTAGGAAGACGATACGATAACAAACCATGGCGTCTATGCAGAATGAACGTGGAAGGGCAAATATACCAGACAAAGAAGAAGGATTGTACGAGGTATCCAGTGATGATAGCGAGTCAGAAACATCCTCTCGGCTTTCCTATGAAAATGTCGTTTTAGGAACTGAATCTGAATCCGGTTCAGTAAGCGACGATGGTGACAATATTGAGCCAGACGATGAACCATTACGTCCTTATTTGTTCGAGCCCGAGGTGATGGTTCACGGCATGGGCAATGGCGAGGATGACCAGGACCAGGCGCCAGATGATGCACCCCTACGCACAAATGATCTTGACTGGTAGGTCCCTAAGCATAGCTCACGCATCTTAAGATCACCTGTAGCCTTTACAAATATTAATCATTGTTAACCAGTTAAGGCCGAAGGTCTCCCCAGTGGACCCCTCCCACAGTTTTTTTTTCTCTCACATGTCTCAGGGCTTCTTAACATTTATGAAACTATTAATGTTTCATACCCTTTTAAAAAGGTAAGAAACTCCGCTAACTGACAATAAGAACAATTGTTAGCTAGATAAAACACAAGAGTAATACCAAGCCTTTGAATTAGCATTGAGCGAAACAATGCTAACTAATGCTAACGCTTTTTTACACACAACACACAGTAGAAATGCCCTTATTACTATCTTAACTGCACAAACAAGATATAGGATTTAAAGCTGAGACTCCACAGGTGTAATGTCATCACTGTAAGACCTCGAATTCCTGAAGCTATCAGCCAGAAAAGAGAAAGTAAACAACATCCGGTTCCAAAAATATTACAATAATTACGTCTTACCTTTTTTGATTTGTGATCAAAAGTTGTGTTCAACGGAATAAAAACGCATCTCAAGGTTAATCCAATGTCGTTGTGTCACGTAGAATTTGTTACTGATAATCAATCATCATATTCTCGAAACAATCGTCAGTAAAATGACGGGAGCACACGACTGCCGAATTACTCGTCAGCTTCGGCTCCGTGAAGTTTGCCCGTGTTATCTGAACAAATTTCACCCACTGACGATGAATGGCTGGGTTTCTTGGAAACGCATGCGTCGATACGCCATTCTCTGCATTTGCTGTCGCACTACAGCCATACAAAACACATCTATTCACCATAATAAAGGTCGGCTATTCACATGCAAATGATATTGAATGTCCGCCATTGTTTGTGCCCGTCTTCCTATGCTCTCGTCATCACCCGACGATTCCCGAAGTATTTCGTTTCATTGAGAGGGCGCAGTAAAATTGAAAATAAAATGAAACTAGGCGCATGAAATAAAAAAAAAATGGTTTATTATGCTTATTTTTAATAAAAATACATAAGTTAAACCCAAAATTCGCGGATTTCCACTATCCCTTTAATCCTAGACAGTAGCACATGGTATATTGTACGACTTTGTAATTTTTGAATGTTGATATGTATTCGCTCATAGTCTACTGTGCCTTTCACGCAGACAATAAAAATGTATTTTGAAATGACAAATAGGTTTATGTTTCAAGTTTATTTGCATTAAAAACGTTTAAACCCTTCTGTTCAAAGTTGATATGTTGTTTCTTAAAAGATTAAATCTTTAAAAACATGCTGTTTGCCATTTTTAAAGTTTGATGGAAGAAATTAAATATAGATCACTGACGTGGAGCTTTAGGCCTGCAATGCTTTAAAAAAAAAATAAATTCTCATTAGTATGAATAATCTTAAACAAGAACAGGATCTTGAGCCATGATGTTTTTAAAGTACAGAAACATTCAGAATGCATGACTATTCCTTCAAAGGTTTTGTAATAGACGCCTAGTACTCTTAATTCATAAAGTAATAATAAATGTGAATGATTGAGCTCATTAGTGGCCTGACTGGCCCTCCTAATTTGGTCTAAAAAAAGCCAATGATGATCATTGTGAAGGGGTGTCCAGCCCATATCAATAATACACCAAACTACAGGCTAATGTGAGATTCAGAAATAAAAAAATCATGTCTTCATGTTATAGTAGGCCTACCTTGCATGAACCTGTTTGAAACCTTAATGACCCCATGAATCATGTGATTATTTATATCTTAAAACATTTAACAACTATATTTAGAAGTTCATAAATATCTACATGTATGTATAAAAACATTAATAGATCTCATTATTACCTACTTTATATGTAGGCTACTAAAAAATAAAGTGTACTAAGCCCCGTTTTTGTTTTAATTTATTAATTAGACAAAATGATTTGTGCTTAAAGTCATATACTGTTGTGTGTCTCAAACGGATTGACTAGATTATTAATTAATTAACCTAATAGTTGCTTAAAATGCTACAATAACATTTGCAATTCGTTTTTAATCTGCCATGTACGATATCAATGTCTCTCAGCCACCGTTGTGTCAGGTGGGCGTGTCGTGTACTTGCTGCAGCTGGACCATATTGGCAGAGTTGGCTGCTATCAGAAGATCAGCTGTGCAGAGTCATCACAAACGGACAAGGAAAGGAGGTCCTATATGGAAGCAAACAAGAGACAGAAGTATTTGAATTTTATCAGACAATGAATTTATAGCATTGAAAATCATGTATCTTAATTTTTTTTGCTCCGAATTTACCTATGTGAAATAAAAATGTTCAAATTCAGATCCCAAAAATTCAAGTGAAAAAAATTCGACGTCAAATATTTCTGTGTTTAAAATTCGATGTCAAAAATTGCGATGCAGCATCATCCGGGCTACTCAGACAGGATAAGCAATCGAGCCTGAATGCAATCAAACCGACTTCTGGGGGACAGTGCGGTGAAGCCCAATGCTGCTAACTGTAGGCGATGGATGCAGATGGGAGCAATTCCCGTAGAACCTATGTTAAAATGTCCAACTTAACATCAGAAAATGAACATGTTTCTAGCCTGGATCCACAAAAACATATTCTGTATATAGTTAGATTCCCCCTTCATGACAACGGGACTGCTTCTCCTAGCTCCTCTGTCTCACTGCTAGCTCCGTTAGCTCCATTGGCTCTGTGATGCTACAGGGGCTCAGCTAATGAGGAGAACACTACTTGAACTCGGCCGTGTTTGTTGTGTTGGCTCCTGGTGGACTATTCGTCATGCAAATATAGGATTTATCTGCGGTTAAAACAGACCGTCCATGAATGCAGTTTCTTCGGTAAGTCAACCCTGTGTACTTTATGTTATGTTACTGGTGTTTTTATTAAGCTAACGTTAATGAATGTTTAGAGTTGGGTTAGCATTTGAGCAATCGTATCTCTATCTGTGCTAACGATGCTATGCGTAGCATCCAAGAGTGTAAAACATTAAGTGGGATGCTACTGTATACCAGAAGGCTTCTGTGCGAGGTTGGTAAAATAAGGTCATCCTTGTACGTTAGATAGTTAGTTTGCTAGTTAGGTTACTGTATGCATTGTTAAGGTTAATTTCAATTCGCTATGCTCTACTATAGCATAAAATAGACTAGCTTACGTCAACGTATTGTTGAAGAGAGGCTTAGTGTATATTAAATCAACCTCACAATGAAATGTGTGTATCTTTAAAATATGAACGACACATTTCAAGATGGTCCAGAAATAACGCTGCCTTAGATATTGTAATATGGTTTGTTGAACTGGAGTTAGTTATTGCAGCTAACCACCTATCCGACGAACGACCCAAACATTGTCGTTTTTAATATTATTACCAATGCCTCTTAATTGTATTATCATCACACTTGAGAAACAGCCTTATCGTGGCTGTAGAACGGAACATGTAACTTAATGCCTGCATTTACGGACGATGAATAGCGTAGTCAACGCTTTAGTGACAAGGACATTTGTTTAAATATTAGATATGACGTTATCTGTGACTTCAGTGAACATTAAGCTTATCCTTTGCATTGCATTTGTTAAATAGGTTTGTGTCCTACCATTACGTGTGTCATTTAAGGCAAATATTATTGAACATAGTGAGAACTGCGACCCTTTATCTCTGCATACTGACTGTAAAACAACATGTTAAAAGTAGGGCTGTCAAGTTAACGCGTTAATAATGCAAAAAATAATTAACGCCACTAATTATTTTAATGCGATTAACGCATGTGCATTTTTTGTCCTCGGCCACCCCGTAGTTTCAGAGCGCATCGAGTTTAAAATACCATCTACAAGCTGATGCTGACAGCCCCGCTCCTGCCGCCCGCTTGCTGCAGACCACACTTCCACGCTCACCGGCAGGCACCGACTGGCCATCGGGAGGACCGGGAGAGACCTTACGTGTATTGTTGTTGTTAGCATCTGGTGTTAGCTAGCTGCGCTAACGGATATAAGGAGCTGTTTCAATGAAAACAGAGGAGTGACATTTCGCCGACAACTGCGCCGAGCACTTGACTTTATGCAGGAAGCCAGACAGTGGGACATTGTACGAAAAGTCAGCACACTCAGCTCGGATAGTGCGCGCAACATGATCGCAGCGTCCAGGCAGCTCCCGTTCGAGCATATGTAGGGTTGCCAACCGTCCCGTATTTGAACCAAAAGGGGCGTGTCCCGTACGGGACTTTGTTTGTCCCGGACTCCCGTGTAAAGGGGGGAAAAAAATTAAAATTCTGTTTGCGCACAATGCAGTGTGTCTGGCTGCGTGTTTGTGTGCTGTATGCGAAGGGCGCTAGGACCGCTCAGTTGACAGGGCAGGCACAATGCTCGCACGTGTGTGTGAGATTTTCTCCGGTGGGCCGCGGGCGCAGCATCATTGTTTGTGTGGCATGTCAGCCTGTTCGAGAGGGGTCTGCCTGCAGACCTCCACTCTCAGGACAGTTCCGGTGCAGACCTAACTCTCAGGACACCTCCACTGGCAGCCTGCACCGGAACTGTCCTGAGAGTGGAGGTCTGCAGGCAGGCTCCCATGGCATGTTCAGTCGTGTGGGAAAATGAGCGCTGCCGGTGGAGGAGGTGATAATGAAAGAGGAGAAGAGAGAGAGGATGTGGTTCTGGGCCCTGGCCCTTCTAAAAAGAAAATAATTGTGTCTTACAACAAACAGTGGGAAGAAAAACACAGTTGGGTAAAGCCCGTGAGTGGAGATCTGTCTCGGGTCTTCTGCACCGTGTGTCGGAGGGAGTTTTCAATAGGTCACGGTGGAGAAAACGACCTGAAACAGCATGCTGGCACAGAAATGCACAAGCGAGCAACACAAAATAAAGGTGCATCAAATATAACTAAATTCTTCGGCAGTTCAACTGCAGCAACTTTGACATTTTGAGGGTTTTGGGGGGTTTGACCCCCAAAAACATTTTCGAACCCTAGGGGCTGGCACCCCCAAAATAATTAAATAACATAACCCTAACCCGAAATAAAGTAACAAAAAAAGTAACTAAATCCGCCAGAAACCTGAAAATCTTCGCGCGCGAGGGACACATGCAGTACTCGAGTTGAGGGGGGATGGCATCCCCCCTGAAATAAAAACGGTCAAAAATCATCCCCTTTCTAAAACTGCCATTCCCCCTTTCCATCCCTTATGTAATGTTATCAATGAACGTGGCACTGGTATTACTGCTATTTCAACATTAATTTTGCGCATTTTGAGTAAAATACTGTGAGCGAGGGAGCACGCACACACGCAATGACATTTTTACCAAGTCACTGACGCTATACTATGCGAGTGCCCTAGAGGGCGCCAGAGCGCTGTGATGTGCCTGTTTGATCGATGCCAGAAGCGCAGATAATGGTCATCACAATGGCCAAGCGACCAGGAGGACAACGCGATCTGAGGGACTTCATATTTAAAAATACTAAAAATAACATTTCAGGTAAGTCAAGAGTCAGTAATCTTAGTCATTACTTTACTCACCAAAGGTGGAATCTATGGACATAAGCAGCAATAACAACTTAGTTTGGAGTTTAGCTACGTTTTTCTCTCGTGTTAGCTAGCTGGTAAGACTCAAAACTGTTGATGAAATGATACCACCAGCACCAGAAGAGCTGAAACCCCTCCTTCAAGCAGTGAACACTCTGGTCATCTCCACAGCTGAGTGTGAACGTGGGTTTAGTTGGATGAACATTTGAACCACAACTAGAAGCTCCCTAGAGGTAAAAAGCATGTCAGCCTTGCTTTTCATCAAGTGTGTTGGCCCTCCACTGAACAAGTTCAGACCAGAGGTATATGTCAAGACTTGGCTTCAAAGCCATTGCTTAGCTAACAATCCGAAAGCAAGAGCCAGAAAAATTGAGACCAAAAAGCATGATTATGAAAATCTTTGGAAACTTCTATGAGATGGGGGAGAGTGGAGTAGGCAGCCATTGACAACATTGGTCCTATTTTGTATTATCTGTATAATCTTTTAATATATTTTCATATTTTGTAAACAATTTCAATTTGCACTTAATGCCCTGTTAAAAAAAGTAACATTGGGAATGTTAACATAACATATTTGTATTTGAACTGCAATAAAATGATGACGGATCAATATTTTTCAAAAAATGTTCCTCACATTTTTCATGAAGAATTTACACAATGATTTAATTAATTACGATACAGATGTAACCCTTTAGATACCAGTTTTGATCGTATACCAGTAACTGCTTTTTTGAAAAAATACACTATAATTCAATATTCTAAAAACTATTTTGACTTTATTAGTATGATCAGTTGATCCATCTGAATAATAAATGAGGGACTGTTAACCTACAAGATTTGTACCATATACTTCCATTATAACCACATTTTTGTATCCCCTCCCCCCCTTTAAATTAAAGTGAAAAAAAGATTTTGCACTAATTGTCCTCTGCATTTGACCCTAAATGTTAGTGGTGCCATGGCAGCCCGGGGACCGACTCTAATTCTGAGGTGCCTTGGTCAAGAGCAATGAAAGGAGTATCTGAACATCCATAACATGCATGTTGTTTTAGGAGTATAATAATTATCTTTATACTGGTTGGTCTCCCACCCTCTGTGGGTTATCAGCACAAATTATGTCTCCATATGATAAAATCCACCATCCCCCCTGATTTTTTTTTTACAACTTGAGTACTGGGCATGTGTCCCGTTTCTCCATTTCTGGAAGTTGGCAACCCTAAGCATATGACTTGAGTTGCACATAGCTCCAACGATCCATCACACACACACACACACACACACACACATACATTGTATTGTATGAGAGGTTCCAGGTTGAATTGAGGCGATTATTTGTAATGTTCAGAGGTTGTTGTGTTTAATATTCATGAAAATATTTGTCATTGTTCAAATGATAATAAACATTAGCATAAAGCATATTTGTCCACTCATATGGTTATAAGAGTATTAAAAACTTGAAAAATATTCCTCTAAGGTGCATTTAGAACAGATAAAAAATGTGCGATTAACTATTTTAATCGACTGACAGCCCTAGTTTAAAGTGATTCTTTCAGTGAGACAACCGAACATAGCAAGCTTCTACAGTGGCACTAAGTTTTGATAACAGTTAAATATTATTTTAATAATACATTTATTTCAATATTGATGAATTTAGAACGGTTTATTCATAATCTGATTATCTTTGTAGTACACTGTTGGATTTAAAAAAACACATTCAAATAAAAAAATCATTATATTTATAGCCCCTGAACAAACAAACACACCTCTTTCTTAAATAACACACTTGCTCTGCAATAATATGTTTTTGATATTTCTGTTAGGAAAGGACATGCCTGAGAGACAGGACTGCTTCACCATGTTCTCTTTCTCTGAGGGTCCAGAAGAACATCCAAGAGGGAAAGGATAAGCTGATGAGATGAGATTTAAGAGCAGTACAGGACACTAGGAGACACTTAGGCCCTTTTTCCTTTCATTAATTTCCCTCCTCGACTCCTATCCTTGAGACTTAGTCTCGCCCACAGGAGATGCGAGCGGAGGAGCCAAGGAGGGCAACCGAGGAGAGAGGAGGGGAAGCAGCTGGCGGTTAGAGAAATGAGAACTCCTCTCCTCTGAGCGGTCATTTGAAAGAGACGTCCATTAATGATGACAGGAGGCACAGCAGCCCTCTGTCTGATGGACAGATGTGTTCATGACCACTTATATATTTACTTTGATTCATTCACAGTGCGGTATAATGAGACAATAACAGGCTACAGATGCGGACACTCACACATACACATATATTGTTAGAGCCAGTAATTTGATTTGATAAGAAAGGCCACCTAATTGTGACGTCTGTAGTCAACGCACTATAAAGGACTACAATTCCCACGGCGCCTGTGCTAACGCCACAGTGATGGGCAACCTGTTGAGAGACGCCGTCGAGGAACAGTTTTTAACCGTACTCGTAACCGTACATACAAACCGTACAAGTACCCTTTAAGTTGTGAAGATAAGCATTATCAAGAAAGAAAGAATACCTAAGTTGTGTTGTTTTATTTGAGTTTTGCCTATTTCTTTTGAATATTGTAAAGGCCTATTTTTCTTTGTTGCATGTGCAAAAGTTTGTTGTTTTATTTTGAGCAAATACATCGCAACATCTTCTAAACCATCGGAGGCCAAGCACACTTCAAACTGAGTAATTTAAGGAGAGAAACGAGTTAGAACTGTCTGTTTAAGGCGTCTAGTGGCTTGGTGGAAAAACAAGGAAGGAAGCCACGACATTGTTAAAAACTCTCATGACGGACAAATCCGTGTGGAATTAAATGGTTGCCACCATATTATTATAATGAATGAAATACTCTTGGAAATGAATGGATACGAGCGGATGTGAATCGTGAGTTTACAAATCACGGACTTCATAGTGAACAAGGAAGGACCGCATTGACTTTCTGGATTGTGACAACGTGGATTTCTGTGGAAAAAGGCTTGTGCCGCATGTTGTGGATGTTGCAATACAGTATAATCTAATGCTAGAAGTGGAATAAATTTGCTTATGAATAAAGTGTGGAACGTAACTCAAGGAGCGCATCTTGAAAAGCGCTTTAATAAGTTTGTCTATCTGGCTTACTGCCGCGGATCCCAGCCGCACAATAACAAAGCGCAACATTAAAATAAGGACAGCTGTTTACAAGTGGATGTTTAATGACAATAAAGCATAACAATGGCTGAAAATGTGGAAACGAATGAAAGTCCTATGGACCCAAACGTGAATGAACGTGAAGTGCCCGTGGAAAATGCTGACGTCAGACCAAAAAGAACAATAAGACCAACAGAAAAGGCTTTAGAAGATAGGCTGGCGCAGTTAATTAAAAAAAGGAGAACGAAATTGGGTCAAGTCTCAAGGAAAAAAAATGAGTGATTCACTCATGATTGATTATGGGAATATCATTGAGATTGTTGTCGTGGGGTTTTTCAAATACTCTCCAAAGAGTTTTCAAACTCACATTACTCAGTGCAAGAAATGCTGTCGGAGCAAGAACAAGAAAGTGATCATGTTGACTGGTATTTCCCAAAAATTGCATATTTCAATGAGTTTCAAGATGTGATGAAGAAATGGTTAGCTAGAGCTGCCTCCTTTGAGCATGTGCCTCCTTCTGACCATGGCTCATATACTGCACATATGTCAAGTCCACATAAAGCAATATCAGTGGGCATGATAAGCAAAAAAGGTAAAAGTTCTAGTGGCAGCAATACATCTTCAACAGCTTCATCAGTAAGAAGAAAGGCAGAGGCAGAGAGAGCTGCGCTCACATCACACGCTGCTGCCTTATCACAGAAACACTCACTTGAAAAACAAGAAGCTGACCAGGAAGCAATGAAAGCCAATATCAGAGCTGAAATGGAAAAACTTGAGCTTCAAACTGATATTGATGCTGCAACAGCCACAATTAAAACATTGGAAGCTTCTGAGGATGATGACTCTGATCCTGACGCTTGTGTGGGAGAGGAGCAGTATGACACGGGTCAGCCGGCTGAAAATGATGATTTCCAGGATGAAGAGAACCAAGGAAAACCTGTGGAGAAGGACAATAAAAAGAGTTTCATATACTCAAATTCAATGAACTCAAATCATGCAGCCCCTAGTGGTCATGTCCAAGTATTACAACCAGGGCCCACAACAAGGACAGCAGCATCAGCACAGCAGCATCACTCCATCCAAGTCAGACAAAGCTCTCGTACAGAAAGCAATGACTTTATTCAAGTAATGCAGCGGCAAAACGAAATCACTGAAATGCTAATGAAGGAGCAACGCTTAACATTACTCCCATCCAGAGAAATACCCATCTTTAAAAGGAGATCCATTACAGTACCTTTCATTCATCAGAATGTTCGAGCATACAATAGAAGATAAAACTGACAATTACAAAGACAGGCTGTTCTTTCTAGAGCAGTATACAGAAGGCCACGATAAAGACAAAAGTTGCCAATACATGGATTCTAAAAAGGGCTTTTTGGAAGCCAAAAGACTGCTCCAAGAGAACTATGGACATCAACTCTTAATCGCAGCAGCTTGTTTGAACAAAATGTTGAACTGGAATGCCATCAAGAGTGAAGATAGAAAAGCACTGCATTCTTATGCTATCTTTCTTCGGGGATGTTGCAACACAATGGAAGATGTTGAGTTTTTGGATGAAATGAATAGCACATCAAACATGAGAAATGTGATTATGAAACTCCCATTTAAACTTAGGGAAAAGTGGAGAACAACTGCATATGCATATTATGAACACAATAAGAGAAGAGCAAAGTTTCCAATATTGGTCGACTTCATTGAAAAGCATGCACGCATTGTATCAGACCCCATGTTTGGAGACATACAGGATGTCATGCCAAAAAGCGATATTAAAGTGTACAAGTCACCCAGCAATAAGCCTGCTCATGGTTATAAGGAAAGTAGTTTTGTTACTGTGACAAGCCCAGGAGTTAATGAAGAGCAAAAACCTTTCCAAAACATCAACTCAGACCATAAAGGCATTACTGTTCAGAAGCGCTGTGTATTTTGTGCAGGAGAACACACCTCTGAAACATGTCAGATGAACAAAACATCTCACAATGAAAAGATCGACTGCTTAAAAGCACAAGGAATTTGCTTTGGCTGTCTAACGAAAGGACATCTAAGCAAAGACTGTCAGAAAAGAATGAAATGTGAAGTTTGTTCAATGAAACATCCAATATTGCACATCTACAAGAAAAGGATTGAACAAAAAGACAGCTCTGATAAATACACCCAAGCAGCTTCTGTAAGCAGCGCATTAGTCTCTTTCAATGGCAGAAGCCACACTGGGGCCGGTGGTCAACAAACCCTACCAATTATCCCAGTTCAAATCAAGTTGTCAAACTCGAACCAGACTGTGCAGACTTACGCATTTATGGATCAGGGAAGCACTGCAAGTTTCTGTACTGAAGCCCTTCAACAAGATTTGCATGCCAAAGCCAAGAGAACAAAAATCCTCTTAAAAACAATGGGTCAGGAGAAAATGACACTTCCTTTGTCAAAGGTCTTGAAGTGAGTTGCATCGAAGGCAATGATTTTTATCAGCTGCCTAAAGTCTACACACAAGAGGAAATTCCTGCTGGAAAAGAACACATTCCCAAGAGACCATCAATCAATGGAAATATCTAAGAGAAATTAAGTTGCCTGAATTGGATTGTGAAATCGGGTTGCTTATAGGAACAAAT
This sequence comes from Gymnodraco acuticeps, assembly GCF_902827175.1. Taxonomy (NCBI): domain Eukaryota; kingdom Metazoa; phylum Chordata; class Actinopteri; order Perciformes; family Bathydraconidae; genus Gymnodraco; species Gymnodraco acuticeps. The sequence goes on from NW_022990385.1 coordinate 430,257, forward strand.
GCACCAAAGCTAATGGAGCCGTGGAAAATAATAAACAGTCAAAATGGAGGACCCTTTGCTGTTAAGACAAGGTTGGGTTGTGAATGGACTGAATCAGGAAACCACTGAATCTGAGAATACTTCATGTGCTGTAATCGGATATCAGTGACAGATGTAGGTGAGCTGCTGGTGCAGCAATACAATCATGACTTTCCAGAGAAAGGTTGTGATGAGAAGAAAGAGATGTCAGTTGAAGACAAGCAATTTTTAAAGATCATGTCAGATTCAGCTCAAATCAAAGATGGACATTATCAGCTTGAACTTCCATTCAAACAGAAGAATATCATGATGCCAAACAATCGCAAACTTGCAGAGCAGAGAGCAGAATCATTCAAAAGGAACAAAGTTTTCCATGATGAATATAAAACATTCTTGGAGGCTGTGATAGCAAAAGGTCACGCTCAGCTACTGCCCCAAGAGAAGCTCAAACCTGAGAGTGGAAAGGTGTGGTACATACCACATCATGGGGTTTATCACCCAAAGAAGGGCAAGATTCGTGTAGTGTTCGATTGTTCCGCATCTTATCAGAGATGGAGTACTCGAGTCCTGGACTCGGACTCGAGTGCCGATTTTTGGGACTCGTGACTTGACTCGGACTCGCGCACTGATTGACGCGACTCGGACTCGGACTCGTGAATTCTCACGCGCGATGACTTGGACTTGGACTCGGACTCGAACACAGGTAATGATGACTCGGACTCGGCTCGGACACTCCTTGGATGACTCGGACTTGGACTCGGAATCGAGCAAGTTTTCTCTGGAGTCTGATGTCCTCTGTGTCCTGGCGTGTGCACCTGCGAGGCGAGTTCACGTACTGGGCGCGCCCCCGCTGCTATACCAGTCTAAAGATGTCCAGAGACACACCCTGCATCGTGCTGTATGCTTTTAAAGATTTAGTTTCCATATTGGGAAAGAGCAGCGCAAAATGCACATTATGTGGACAGAAGATAGAAGAGAAGACTGGGACAACGTCGAATTTCAATCGACACCTTTCACGGCGGCACCCAGAAAAGTAAGTAGAAATGCTATTGTTAGCTTGCTAACCCACGTTAACGTTAGCCACTAAATTGACTCCACAAAGGTTTTAAGATGTCGGGTTAGATGGAGGTAGGGGTTGATATCACATCCTAGGGACCAAGTGCAGTTTTATTGTCTAGATAGATACTGTTAAAAAGCTATACATGTCCTTGGTGATACTGCAGATGATGAGTAGCCTTAGCCTACAATGAACGTGAAAATTAGAGACTGAAAATGATCTCCGTCACGGAGGCTCCATAACACATTACTCTAAGGATGGAGTTCATATATATATATATATATATATATATATATATATATATATATATATATATAGGTAGGCTGTATTGAACACTATCATCAGAGTAATGTGATCAAATCAATAAGTAAAGATTCAGCCGATAACATGAAAGCACATGGCTACTTAACATGCAGAATGTCGTCATTGTGCATGCTAAGTAGCAATGTGTTTTCTGGGGCTTAATATTTATTGATATCATTTAAACGTTCACTTATTGGTTGTTGGACATTGTGATATTATTAAAAGCAATGTAGAGGAGCTACAGCTACATTTCAACACATATATCCACTAAGATTAATACATGAAGACTTGTGACTCGGACTTGACTTGGATTCTTCTTGGGTGACTCGGACTTGGACTCGGACTCGAACACAGGTAATTGTGACTCGGACTCGGACACTCCTTGGGTGACTCGGACTTGGACTCGACTACAACTCTCCCTAGGTGACTCGGACTTGGACTCGGACTCAAAGAGTGGGGACTCGAGAGTGACTTGGACTCGTGAATTGGTGACTTGACTACAACACTGCATCTTATCAAGGATATTCATTAAATGACAAGCTTATTCAGGGTCCCAATCTTACCAACACGCTACTTGGTGTGCTCATTCGATTCAGACAAGAACAGATAGCTTTCATGGCTGATGTGGAGGGGATGTACCATCAGGTCAAGGTGGCTCCTGCCGATCAAGATTATCTTCGCTTTCTTTGGTGGCCAGGAGGAGATGTCAGTTTACCTCTCGCTGAGTACAGGATGACAGTACATCTATTTGGTGCCACTTCATCAGCAAGTTGTGCAACCTATGCTCTCACTAAAACCGCTGAAGACAACAAAGAGGATTTCTCTGCAGAAGCTTTTGACACTGTCGGAAGACATGTCTATGTTGACGACTGCTTAAAATCTGTGGCTTCTGCTGATCAAGCTGTGAAGTTATGTGAAGAACTCAAGGATCTTTGTGCAAAGGGAGGATTTAATCTGACAAAGTGGACAAGCAACAGTAAAACTGTGCTGGCATCCTTCCTAAAGAGTGAAAAACCCAAAGAGGTAAAAAACCTGGACTTAGAGACCCAAGACAATCTTCCAATAGAAAGAGCCCTAGGGATACAGTGGCATGTGGAGGAAGATGTTTTCAAGTTTCAAGTCTGCTTAAAATCTCAACCAGCCACAAGGAGAGGCATCCTTTCAACAGTCTGCTCTGTGTATGACACACTTGGATTTCTTTCACCATTTATCTTCACTGCAAAGCATGCTTTTTTCGTTTGTTTTGTTTATTTTATTTAAAGGACAGTGCACATTAATTCACATTGCTGTAAATGAGCCAGTATTAGCCAGCAGGCTAATTTTCAACTGTTGTTCTTGGCAAGATGTTAAATGACCACAACAAGACTAGAAAATAAAAACATAATGAAATAGAGTACAGCAGACAACATCAGTACAACAATAAATAAACATCAGTACAACAATACATAAATAGCAGTACAACAATAGAGAGGAACAAACAAACATGCAAACAGATGAAATATCATCATACCTTGATACAGTTAAAAGTGTTCACATTTTTGATTGTTTAAAAGCCAGTTCTTATGATAGTGGTTAAATGTATGATAGGAGGTGTTATTCCTTATCTGTATTGGTATTGTGTTCCAGAGTGTTGGTGCCCTCACAGAGAAACAGTGTTTGCCAAAGGAGCTGGACCTAAGAGGGACTACACAGTCCCCTCTTAGGGCAGACCTTGTGGTTCTGCTGTTTGAGTTTTTCTGCTGTATAAAAGTGCAGAGTGGTGGGGGTGCCTTGCCGTTTAGAATTTTTAAAATGAGACATGCATCAGTGTGTTTTAATTAGGGCCGGGACTTTAACGCGTTAATTAAGATTAATTAATTACACAAAAATTAACACGTTAAAAAAATTAACGCATTTTAATCGCACTTATTTTTGCACCGCGGAACGTTTCTCACTGGATGAGTTTCAGGCGTACCGATTATACTGGAGCACCAACTAACGTTCATGACTTCAGACAACAACAAACCACAGTGAACAACAGTGGGAAATGTTGTTTTAAAAAACGGACGGATGGAAGCGTCGATAAGAGCACGGTTGTGTGCAAATTATGCAAAAAGGAATTCGCATATCACCGCAGCACATCAAGCCTCAAGTATCACCTCAATGCAAAACATATAGCAGCTAGCGTGGAAGCTAGCGTGGACGTTAGCCTCTTTTATCGCGTTCACACCAAAAAGAGCCGGTACTAAAATTAGTTCATGAGAACCTTTTTACCCCCACGAAAGTCCCTGCTAGAGAGCAGAGAGCTGCTAGAGAGCAGGGACTTTCGTGCGGCTCTCTTGTGAGAAAAGAGCTATATTTCTGATTGGCTGGGCGGATTGCAAACCACGCCCCGTAAAACTCCCAAAAGGTTTTGTGAAGCCGCCATTTTATTATCCTCGCATTAGCATTATTAGCATTAGCCCAGCGCAGAAACGCAGAGAGACTAACTTATGGCAACACTAAATAAAACATGGGAGCGGTGGAGATGAGGAGGTGTCGGCGTTCTGGCGATTTACTCGGAAGGCTTCAGTAGAAGCTGCTGGGACTCCCAGCAGCTTCTACTGAAGCCAGTCCCCAACTCCGGGGACTTCCGGCCGGGGACTTTGGGCGGCAGTATACGCCGTGAAGTGGTTTGCGGCCTGCCAGTAAACCCAAAGCAGAAGAAGAAGAAGTGACGTCAGCGGCTTCATTTGCCTAATCCACCCCCAGGTTCAAAGAGTTCTCATGAACTAAATTCTCATGAACCTTTGTGGGAAAAGTACTGTGGTGTGAATGCGCCGAATGGTATACTAAAATCCATGTGAAAAAAATTGCTTCTCACTGTTCTTAGGTCAAATATTTATATGTGATTAAAAATGTGATTAAAAATGCGATTAATTTCGATTAATTAATTACAAAGCCTCTAATTAATTAGATTAATTTTTTTAATCGAGTCCCGGCCCTAGTTTTAATATATTTTCCCAGCTGAGCAGGTTATGTTTGTCTAGGATTTTGCAATGGTGGTATAGCTTAGGCTTTCTGTCTAAAACTTTGAGAGCTTGTTTGTGAAGTGACAGGATAGGCCTTCATGTTGTGCTATTCACCTGGGTCCAGCTGCTCATACAGTATGTTAGGTGGGGAAGGATCATGGCAGTCATATAGAGTTTTGCTACAGGTGTTGTCAAACAGTTCCTTATATATCTAAAGTTTGCTAGATTGTATTTAGTTATTTGCATTACCTTTCTCACTTGTTTTTTGAAGGATAAAGTAGTGTCAAGGATAATGCCTAGATTTTTTTAATGTGTAACTGTTTGAATGACCTCCCCAGACACATAGACCTTGGGTTCACAGTGTGATACAGTGTAGGTCTTGCTAAAAAACATACAGACTGTCTTCTTAACATTTAGATATAGCTGTGAGTCAGTAAGCCATTGATTTACATGAACCATTGCATCATTTAATTTGGCAGCAGCTTGAGCCTTGGTCTTTGCATGGACATAAATGACAGTGTCATCAGCGTACATTTGCACCTCACATCCAGTGCACACTGATGGCAAGTCATTTATATAAAGGCTGAATAGAATTGGGCCCAGGATAGATCCCTGGGGTACACCCAGTTCATTCCTCAGGGGTGATGATGTCTCGCCACTTACCCTTACACACTGAACTCTGTCTGACAGATAGGAGCTCATCCAGTCTATTGCACTGGGTGAGAAATTAAAATAAGACATTTTGTGAATGAGTACTTGATGATTGACTGTATCAAAAGCTTTCTTAAGATCTAAGAAGATTGCTCCAACAATGCCTCCTTTGTCCATTTTTGATTTAATATTTTCCACAAGGAAATAATTTGCGGTCTCAGTGGAATGATTGGCTCGGAAGCCGAATTGCATGGGGTGTAGTGTGAAAGGACTACTGTTAAGATGTCCAGTCAATTGCTCAGCTACACATTTCTCAGAGATCTTAGACATGACAGGTAAAACACTAATGGGCCTATAGTTGTTTGCATCAGTTGTGTCCCCGGATTTGTGGACTGGCACAACAATGGCCAGTCTTTTGGGAATTTTCCCTCCCTAAAAGAGGTGTTAATTATTTTTGGTAATTGTCCCTGTGAGGGTAGTAGCATGTTTCTTTAGAAACAGAGAATCCAGTCCAAAAGTGTCTTTTGCTTTGGAATTGTTTAAAGAAGAAATTATAGAATTAACTTTGGATTCAGAAGTCTCTGTCAGGGAGAAGACTGGCTGTGTACAATCAATAGGTGATGAATGTATTTGACCAATTTGGGGACTGTTTATAGTCAGCCTCACAGAATTAATAAAATGGTCATTAAAAATAGCCGCTATTTCTGCTGGCCCCTTACATAAGGTTCCATTGTTACTGATCTCCAGCTGCTTTGTTATTGTATGCCCTTTCCCTGTTAGGTTCTGCAGACAGTCCCAGATTTGTTTATGATTTCCCTAAGAAGAAGAAGCTGGATTTAGCTGCCCTGATTTCCTTTGTAACTCTGTTTCGTAAGGACGCAAATATAAGCCTGTCAGTCACTAAATTTGACTTAAGAGAGTGCTTTAGAGCATTATCTCTCTCCTTCATTGATTTCCTGATGTCACTATTAATCCAGGGGAGGGTGTGTTTATTTTTGGCCTTAGATTCGCTTTTCCTGAGGAATCGTTTTGATATATTTTGGATTGTTGACATAAGGGCATGTGTGTTGGTATCCACATCTGTACCTGATAACATTTGGCTCCAGTTAATGTCTTACAAGAGTTGTGCAAACTCAAATGTGGGTGGGACGAAGAAATCCCGGAGGCTCTCAAGAAACAGTGGCAAAGATGGCTCATGGGATTAAAGCAGATAGAAAGCTTCAAGATTGATCGATGTATCAAACCAAAGAATTGTGGACAAATTAAATCTGCACAATTGCACCATTTCAGTGATGCAAGCGAGATTGGATACGGTGTTGTCACCTACCTTAAGATGACAAATGAAGATGAAGACGTTCACATATCCTTCATGTCAGGAAAGTCACGTGTCGTGCCTCCGAAAAAAGTCACTGTCCCAAGATTGGAGCTCACAGCAGCAGTACTGGCAGTACGCATGGACAAGATGATCAGAACCGAGCTGCAAATCCCATTATGCAAATCTGTCTTCTGGACTGACAGTACATCTGTTCTGAGATACATCATGAAAACGCTAGGGTTTCAGACATTTGTAGCCAACAGAATAAGTCTGATCAGAGAAGCAGCAGCAACATCACAGTGGAAATACATCAACACTAAACTGAATCCAGCAGATGATGCATCTCGGGGATTGGCAGCAGAATCGTTCTTGAAATGTGAGACTTGGATAAATGGTCCATTGTTTCTGAAACAACCTGAGGACAAATGGCCTGAGTTTCCGGACGATCTTAAAATGGTCAATGACAGCTATCCTGATGATCCAGAGGTGAAGAAGGACAAATTCAATGTGAACCCAACCATTGCAACTGACCTAAATGCCACAAGCAAGCTAGTGCATCACTACTCTGATTGGAGGAAGCTGAAAAGAGCAGTTGCATGGTTCCTTCAAGTAAAACATCTCTTGCTGCTTTCAAGTAAGAAGAGGAAGGAAGTTACTTCTACTCAAGCAAAAGAACCAAATCGAATAAAGCTGATTGAGAAGGAGATGAGAGTGTTTAAAGACTCTATGAGAGGTCTCACACTCTCTAAGGATAACTTGGATAAGGCTGAAGCAGCATTGTTGTGTTTCTGTCAAAAACAGTCTTTTCCAGAGGAAGTGGGAACTTTGAAAAGGGGAAAACCTATCAAAGGAAGTAGCACACTGTATAAATTGGATCCAGTGTACGAGAATGAACTGATAAAGGTAGGAGGAAGGCTAAATAAAATGGCAATGCCTGAGGAAGCAAAGCACCCAACCATTCTTGGAAAACACCACCATATCTCTAAAACCATACTTTGAGATATTCATCAACAAGTTGGTCACAGTGGAAGGAATCATATGTTATCCAGGTTAAGACAAAAATACTGGATACCATGTGCCAATGCATTAGCCAGAAAAATAATATCTGAATGTAGCGTGTGCAGACGCATGCATGGAAATGCAGGAGAACAAAAAATGTCAGATCTGCCAAAAGACAGAATTACACCAGACCTACCACCATTCACATATGTTGGAGTGGATTACTTTGGCCCACTGGAAGTGAAAAGAGGACGAAGCATTGTGAAACAATATGGAGTTATCTTTACCTGTCTAACAACCAGAGTGGTGCACTTGGAAGTAGCTCATTCGTTAGATACAGATTCATGCATTAATGCCTGCAGACATTTCATCAGCAGAAGAGGACAAGTATTGTAGATGAGGTCAGACAATGGGACTCATTTTTTGCCACTGAAAGAGAGCTGAAGGAATCTATAAAAGAGTGGAATCTGAGCAGAATAGAACAAGCCCCAGCAAAAGGATGTGAAATAGACCTTCAATCCTCCTTACGGAGCACATCATGGCGGAGTATGGGAAAGACTAATCCGGCTTGTAAAGAAAATTCTGCTATCCATCACAAAGCAACAAACACTTGATGACGAAAGCCTTTCAACAGTTCTGTGTGAAGTTGAAGGAATTCTCAACAGCCGACCAATAACTAGTGTCAAATGATCCAAATGACTTGGAACCTCTCACACCAAACCATTTGCTGCAGCTCAAGGTCAAACCTTTGTTGCCCCCAGGCTTATTCCATCAGCAAGATACATACTCAAGACGCCGCTGGCGACAAGTGCAGTACATAGCTAATTTGTTTTGGACCAGATGGATCAAAGAATATCTACCACTTTTGCAAGAAAGACAGCAATGGAATCGCATTAAAAGGAACTTCATACCTGGAGACATCGTAATAATCATGGATTCAAATGCACCTCGTGGATCCTGGTTAATGGCAAGAGTTATGGAGACGCGTCCTGGATCTGGAGGACTGATTCGGAGTGTTCTTCTTAAGACAAAAACCAACACGCTGGAAAGACCAATAAGCAAAATATGCCTACTGGTGCCTGCCTTAGAATAAGGAAATAACTGAAGATGGACAATTAAGACACCCTGTCTATCTCAAATAGAATATGAAGACTGACTTTGTCTGGCTCTTTTTGAATTTTTGTTTATTGTTATTAAAGATGCCCATAACAATAGGTGCCGGTATGTTAGAGCCAATAATTTGATTTGATAAGAAAGGCCACCTAATTGTGACGTCTGTAGTCAACGCACTATAAAGGACTACAATTCCCACGGCGCCTGTGCTAACACCACAGTGATGGGCAACCTGTTGAGAGACGCCGTCGAGGAACAGTTTTTAACCGTACTCGTAACCGTACATACAAACCGTACAAGTACCCTTTAAGTTGTGAAGATAAGCATTATCAAGAAAGAAAGAATACCTAAGTTGTGTTGTTTTATTTGAGTTTTGCCTATTTCTTTTGAATATTGTAAAGGCCTATTTTTCTTTGTTGCATGTGCAAAAGTTTGTTATTTTATTTTGAGGAAATACATCGCAACATCTTCTAAACCATCGGAGGCCAAGCAACACTTCAAACTGAGTAATTTAAGGAGAGAAACGAGTTAGAACTGTCTGTTTAAGGCGTCTAGTGGCTTGGTGGAAAAACAAGGAAGGAAGCCACGACATATATATATATATATATATAATTTCAGAATCAAACAGAGGACTCTCATAATAACGTAACACTATCAGAGACTGGATATACCCAAATAAATGGTCCTCCTCCATCAGGCCTGGTCCTCCTCCCTCAGGCCTGGTCCTCCTCCATCAGGCCTGGTCCTCCTCCATCAGGCCTGGTCTTCCTCCATCAGGCCTGGTCTTCCTCCATCAGGCCTGGTCCTCCTCCATCAGGCCTGGTCCTCCTCGCAGGGAAAGACCCTCAGCCCTCTCTGGCCAAACCAACAGACAGGACGTTCATAAAGCTGAGGTTTCCCCCAAAGTCTCTAATCATCCATCCTGTGAATATGAGAGGGGAACAAATAGTGTAATAGATGCTTTGGACAATAAGAAATATAAAGTTAATTGTTGAGTTGCTCAGTTTTTTAGATTGACAGGGTTTAATAATACAAACAAAAGGAGAGGCACCGTCAAATAAAGATTGGTCTTTCAATAAATTGTGTTGATTTTGTCTTTTGAATTGTTTCTCTAAAGTCAAGTAGCTAGATCTGTTACTTATAGTTTGAATGATACAGTCTGGTTATAATGTTTGGAGGAGGCATCACAGGTAAGAGCACCACTTGTTGTGTTCCATCCACAACAAATACACACAGATCGATGTGTGTGTATTTATTGATCTACTATTTCTTGAATCATTACTGTCAGTCCAAAACAAGAGATTTTGTTTTAGTAACATGTTTTTAAAACATTATCTCTTTTCCACTACACTATCTTGAATATTTTAGTTTTTACATCACTACATTTATCTAACAGCTTTAACATTGTAAAGGTGTCACTTCGGACTCTGGGTAATTATGACAGCATTTCCTACTGTTTTGAGAGTTTGAACAAACTAGACCTTCACCTATTAATGTAGAAAATAGTCAGCACATTAAACCATTATGAAAGTAATCATTAGTTAGCTCATTGTTCAAAATGAGCTCCAACTACAACAGTTAAGTCAACTCTTGCATCGGTAATAACAATAAAACAAATGATATAATATAATAGTATAACTTGTGTCTACTTTAACAACACTTTCCTAATTATACTAGCATACTTTTACTAAAGTAACATTAACATGTTTAAATGCAGGGCTTTTGTAAGAGTATTTGTATAGTCTAGCATGGTCTACTTGACTTATCTAACCGAAGTGATCGTTACGTTACTTTGCAAACCGTCAAACCCCCCCCCCACACACACACACACACACACACACACACACACACACACACACACACACACACACACACACACACACACACACACACACACACACACACACACACACACACAGTAACGTTGTGATTCACTTCAATTAATGATAACTACGGAGCAGCAAGGCATAAGGCTACTTCACTCATTTAGCTAGCTAATGTAAGATACAAATGCTGTCGAGCCCTCACTGCTTGTAAAATAAAGAGCACAAACTGACTACTTACCTGGGGCCTCATTTATAACGCCGTGCGTAGGATTCACGTGGGAAGGTTGCTTACGTAGTAGAAATCCAAAAAATAGGTACAGAAATGTTCCGACATTTTCCGATTCACCAAACATTGCGTACCGGCGAGGAAAGTGCGTACAGCACTTCCTACGCCGGTTTCCCTTTATAAATCACAATCGACTCGAAATGCGGTGCAGCTTTTGCGGGCTTCACGTAACGCCCATATTTTCCTATAAATAGTCAAAGAAACGCCCATTCATTCATTCATTTTGACTGACTTTATGAAGAAGATCGCAGGAAATGACGACAGAACAGCTACAAAAGACATCTCACACCGTGTCAGATTTTGGTTATTTTGGGGAGGTCGAGATAAATCATATTGTTTGGTGGATGCCGTTTGAACCAGAGCAGCAGCATGGAGGTCGGATCGTCACCTAAATAAATAAATAAGGCAGTGTGTTTGTACCGGGGACAGGAGACCCACCCCTTGATGAGAGACTGTAAGAAATGATCGGGGAATCCCTCCGGAGTGGCGTCATGACGACTGGATCTGAATTATGTTTTTGTAATTGGTGGTTTGTGTCCCAGCTGTCGATCAGCTGTGCGCAGCGTCTCCACTGCAGCAACTCTATATCCACCAGTTAAAGGAAATACAACTAATGTGTTGTGTTATATTAGCTGTACAATTTACCACATATGATGTTCTTAGCTTCCATACCTCCTGTGTTTTATGAGCGCAAACGGCATAAAACATGATTAAACATGGTAGTATATAAAACCATGCTCGTACAACCTATAGAAATGCAAAACCGCATCATTTATGCGAAAACATTTCATAACATTAACACAACATATTCGAGGTGGTTTTAAATAACATATCCGTATTTATTTATTTCTCCAAGTTATGTTTTTGTGTGCACTGAGGAGTCTTAAACAGGTGTTTGTTTAATCATTTTAAGATTGGCTTTAATAAATGTTTGAAAATGAATTCTTCATATATGATAAATGAAAGGTAACATTTTGTTTATGGTATTATTTCCACATATTTCTCTCCATTCTTCCTTCTGCCAACGCGGTGTCGCAGTTTCTCGTCTCTCCCGTTTTTGTGCTTAGTGCGTACGCATGGGTTAGAGTTTGCGTGGAGGACCGCACATTTTCCCATCAAGTTAGTATTTTATAAATCGCAAACATTGCGTAGAAACAGGCGTACGCCATTTTTTGAGCGTACATCCCTTTATAAATGAGGCCCCTGAGCCCCACTGTTCTCCGTCATTTTTCTCCCGGGTTGTTGTGATCACATGACTGACAAAGCCGTGCTCTGATAGGCCAGAAGTCGGTTTGATTGCATTAGGGCTCGATTACTTATCCTGTCTGAGTAGCCCGGATGATGCTGCATCAATTTTGGACATCGAATTTTACACACCAAATTTTTTGACGTCGAATTTTTTTCACTTGAATTTTTGGGATCTGAATTTGAACATTCGAAATGTTTTCACTTGAATTTTTATTTCACATAGGTACATTCGGAACAAAAACATTCAGATACATGATTCTCAAAGTAATTATTTTCAATGCTATAAATTCGGTGTCTAATAAAATTCAATTCAATTCCAATTCAAAATTAAATTACTTCTGTCTCTTGTTTGCTTCCATAGTCCCATTGCTAATTTCCCTGCTTCTCATGGTTTCCTTGCGTCTCTCCATGCTTCCCTGGTGGGAGGGACTAAACGCAGGGAAACGACGTAAGTGAGGGACGCAAGGATTCCATTTAACCGAAGTGAGATGCAGCCATTGAGAAATGGCCACGGCCCTAGTCTATCCTAGTTTAAGGATAGTCACCCCCCCCCCCCCTCCACACACACACACACACACAGTGTTTCTCAATCGCGAGTACACTTGCTTGGTAGCACATGTCTGCCGAGCGTCTTGCTTCAGAAGTGAGGCAAGAATAATACTTCCTGGCATTCGGAAAACAAAGAGTGGAACAGGCTAGCAAGTGTGCAGGTGTGCATCATATGAGAGGCCCCGCCTTACATTTTCCGCCACAGATTTGGGGAAATTGGTCCGTGCGCAAAGCATTGTGGGGATTTTAAGACCGCGGAGTCTACACCAAGCCCCCAGGAAGTGCGCAGGACTCAGATGAAAATATTCGTGGTGGCCAAACGGCGGTACTACACTTCCGTTTGGCGATACGCAGGGCTGGCACCTTTTCTTTTACCCCCGCTCCTCAACGACGCCCACCAAAATCACCGCGGAGACGCGCACCATCTCCCCCGTCCTCATCACCGCGCCTACGTCAACCACCTCCCCCCCCTGGCAGCATGTCCTCTACCCCCGCACCATCTAGCCCGTCTCCATCACCGTGCCTACGTCGACCACCTCCCCTCCCTTCGAGGGGGCATCTGCAGTCTCCGAAGCCTGATAAGGATATGTGTGTACAAAACACAACAAACTCTTACTGATATGTGATGGGTCCAGGCTCAAGGGCGTATGGCACTCTCAACTCTTTCCAGGACATGTCGGGGCCCTGCCTGCCAGTAGCTTTGCCGATATCTGTGTTGATAGGTAATAGATTAAGAGCGGTGAATCATAGAAACAGGAAGCGCTCAAACGTTTGTGTGAGTGTATCTAATTTAGCAGTGATTCCATGTCAGCCACAGCTTGTTACAAAAAACATGACTGATAGTGTGTTTAACAAACTTAAACTAGCTTTATTAAATGTCAGGTCTTTGGCAGGAAAAACATTTTTAATCAATGATTTTATCACTGAGCACAATCTCGATTTTATGTTTTTAACAGAAACTTGGATTGAACAAAATAACAGTGCAGCTGTTCTTATCGAATCAACCCCTCCCAACTTTAGTTTTATGAGTCAGGAAAGAATGCATAAGAAAGGGGGTGGAGTTGCTATTCTGTTCAATGATTCCCTTCAATGCAGGAAGACATCGTATGGAAACTTGGATTCTTTTGAATATGTGGCCCTTCGGCTGAAATGCTCCTCTCGAGCTCTGTTCCTAAATATCTATAGACCACCCAAATACTGTGCAAGCTTTTTTGATGACTTTACTAAACTGCTGTCTATAGTGTGTATTGACTTTGACCGTCTAGTCATTGTTGGTGATTTTAACATCCATGTTGACAACCCCCAGGACAGAGGGGCTAAAGAACTGTTTTGTGTTCTTGATAGCTATGGACTGACTCAGCATGTGACGGAGCCCACGCACAATAAGGGGCACACTCTGGACTTAATTATCTCAAAGGGTCTGAATATCTCTAAGGTTGTGGTGACTGATGTTGCACTCTCTGACCATTCCTGTGTTTTCTTTGAGAGCTCTATTTCTGTTCACAAAAATGTTCAAAAAGAGGTAACCACAAAGCGATATTTAACTGAAATACTAGGGAAATGTTTACTCAGAATTTCTCTTCCACACTTGCCCCTGCCAACATCTCAGTAAATGAGCTAGTAGATCATTTTAATTTAAAAATTAAAAATGTTATAGATGCCATTGCTCCAACTAGATTAAAGGAAGTGTCTGGCAAGAAAATATCTCCATGGAGAAAGGCCATGACCGTGAAAACAGAAAAAAGAGAATGTCGAAAAACTGAACGCAGGTGGCGAAAAACAAATCTCCAGGTTCACTTTGAAATCTATAAAGAGAGACTTGGCCTTTATAATTTGGAATTGAAAACCGCACGACAATCGTTCTTCTCTGACATCATTACCAAAAACAAAAACAACGCACGTGCCTTGTTTGCTACCGTCGACAGACTAACTAACCCCCCAGTGTCAGTAGCCTCTGAATTTCTATCCACCAGGGCGTGCAATGATTTTGCCTCCTTCTTCACTGACAAAATTCAGAAAATCAGACAAGCAGTCAGTGCCTCTGCATCAGGAACAGCAAATGTGTTGTCCCTATCTCCACTTAACATCAATTCAGACATCATGACACAATTCCATCAGATTAATGATAAAAACCTAGAGGACATTATTCAACTTCTGAAATCCTCCTCTTGTTGCCTTGATATTATTCCAACAGGATTTTTCAAAGATGTTTTGCCTTGCATGGCCTCAGATCTACTTCATATAGTAAACAAATCTCTTCACTCAGGTATTTTTCCACAGGCCCTGAAAACTGCAGTCATTAAACCGCTCTTAAAAAAGAATAATCTAGATGCTTCAGTAATGAACAATTACAGGCCCATATCAAACCTGCCATTTTAGGTAAAATCATTGAAAAAGTTGTTTTTCAACAGTTGAGTAATTTCTTGCATTTAAATAACTGTTTGGATGTGTTCCAGTCAGGCTTTCGTCCAAACCACAGCACTGAGACTGCTCTTGTAAAGGTCTTTAATGACATCCACTTAAACACAGACAGTGGCAGAACTTCAGTGTTATTAGATCTCAGTGCTGCGTTTGACACTGTTGACCACAGCATATTACTAGACCGACTGGAAAACTGGGTGGGACTTTCGGAAACAGTTCTAAATTGGTTTGAATCCTACTTAAAGGACAGAAACAACTTTGTTTCTATAGGTAAATACACATCTGAGTTGACAAATATGACATGTGGGGTTCCTCAAGGCTCCATCTTGGGGCCTCTTCTCTTTAACATCTACATGCTACCACTGGCTCAGATAATGAAGAACAACAAAATAAGTTACCATAGCTATGCAGATGACACACAAATTTACGTAACAATTTCACCAGGAGACTATGCTCCAATTCAAACACTGAGTAAGTGCATTGAACAAATCAATGACTGGATGTGTCAGAACTTTCTCCAATTAAACAAAGATAAAACTGAGGTAATGGTTTTTGGAGCCAAGTCAGAACGTATAAAAGTTAGCACTGAGCTTCAGTGTGCAATGTTCAAAACAACAGATAAAGCCAGAAATCTAGGTGTAGTCATGGACTCTGACCTGAGTTTCAACAGTCACATTAAAACTGTTACTAAATCAGCCTACTATCACCTAAAGAATATATCTAGGATTAAAAGACTAATGTCACAGCAGGATTTGGAAAAACTTGTCCATGCTTTTATCTTCAGTAGACTCGACTACTGCAATGGTGTCTTCACAGGTCTCACTAAAAAATCTATTAGAAAGCTGCAGATAATTCAGAACGCTGCTGCTCGAGTCCTCACTAACACTAAGAAAGTGGATCACATCACTCCAGTTCTGAAGTCTTTACACTGGCTTCCTGTGTGTCAAAGAATAGATTTCAAAATACTGCTGCTGGTTTATAAAGCACTGAATGGTTTAGGCCCAAAATACATTTCTGACCTCCTGCTAAATTATGAACCATCCAGATCTCTCAGGTCTTCAGGGACTGGTCAGCTTTCTGTCCCCAGAGTCAGAACTAAACATGGTAAAGCAGCGTTCAGTTATTATGCTCCAAATATCTGGAACAAACTCCCAGAAACCTGCAGGTCCGCTGCAACTCTGACTACTTTTAAATCCAGGCTGAAGACTTTTCTTTTTGTCGCTGCTTTTAATTGAACTATTCATATCTTAGACTGCACTGTAACTTTTATCCATGTACTTTTTTCTTTTAATGTTTAATTGACTGCACTGTAACTTTTATCCATGTATTTTTTTCTTTTAATGTTTATTTTATTAGCTTTTCTTTTTAATGACTGATTTTAAATGCCATTTTCTTAATCTCTTTCATTTTTTGTAAAGCACTTTGAATTGCCTTGTGTTGAAAAGTGCTATATAAATAAACTTGCCTTGCCTTGCCTTGCCTTGCCAGGCCCGGAAACACTTTTTCCCATTGACTTACATGGGAAAAGAGTGGTCTGTAAATCGTTGGATAATTTTTTTTAAACTAAATAAACTACCCAGTATGAACACTTATAGCCCTTATTAAAAACATTCATTCCTCAAGTTGTAAAAATGTGCTTAACGTTATTCTGAGAGTTATTTCCCTCTGCATTATGAACGCGCATCTAACCCACGGGACCGCGCCGCCCGGCACGTTCATGTGATGTGACGTGTTCAGTACAGCGTGGAAGGCGTGGCCTCATTAATTCCTATGAGAGTTGCTCATTGGCGCATGATGATAAAATGGCCCAACTTTTGAGAGAGCGAAACGTCACAGATTACCCAGCATGCCTGAGAAGTACCCGTATGTGCGCTCATAGAGCATGCGCAACTTTAACCAAAATGCTCGTTCACATCAAGCACGTCAATTTGCGTACACGTAACAGCACCGCGCGTTCATGACAGCATAGTAATGATTTGTTATTATGATGGATTTGATATTAACGATTAGCGGCTAGCTAGTAATTATGCTAATGTCCACATCAATCGTTATGTAGGCCTACTTATATTACGCTGTAACATGATCTAGTGATATCCAAGCAACAGAGCTTCATTTAGCATGAAATAAATATTGCACTATATATACATATATATTAATGCTGTCAAAATTATCGCGTTAACGGCGGTAATTACTTTTTTGAATGAATTGCGCTAAAATATTTAACGCATTTAACGCATGTGCAGAATGGCCCGCCCCATACATCCCACCAGCGCCAGGGTATGGCTGGGGTAGGCTACAGCCATACCAAGAAATGGCTTAGCCCCACCATGAAAAATGATGTTAAAGTAAGCAAAATAAAGTCTGCCAACTCGCGCGGAGTAAATTGCACAGACAGCAGTTAGTAAGATTGATTTCAGTAGCCACTTGTCTGGAAATACCGAAGACCAGAAACGGTTTTGAAAACTTTTGTCACGTTGTGATCGTCTTCTCAATAGAACATCTTTGATAATGTCTTCTGGCCAATCAGAATCAAGATAACGGCGTGGTGTTGTTGCAGGAAGTCCCGACGGAAAATACTTTTGCTGTAGTACAGGGGTGCACTAACTGGTATGCAGGTTATGTGCGTAATCTGAAATGCGTACCGTCACTTGTGTCACAAAGCGCATTTGCGTACCGACGTACTTGTGAAGCTTTTCCAGAAGGCGGTTAGATTACCGGACGACAGAGTCGGTCTCCGTGCACAGACAGGGCTGCTGTTAACGTCGGTCTGTACAACTGAATTGTGCCAAAACTACGCCAACCGGCTGCGGAGGGAGACTCCCCCCTTTCACTGGAGAACTGCACTAAAACAGCTGATCACAACGTTCACACTCTGTGGTCACGAAGTACTCCACTAGCGCCCCCCCCCCCCCCCCCCCCCCTGTCGACTTTCCTGAAGTACTCCCCCGTTGATAGAAATCAACACGTAATGAATTAAGACCCCACGGTTTGATGATTGATAGGTGACAGAGACATCCGGTTTCGCTATGAGTGGTCGCATTTTCGAGAGCTCCCGCTTTGGAGGTTATTCCTCACGATTTTTTACATATTTCATCCTCCTGACAATATGGATTATGGACTCCTACCTCAACTCATCAATGAGGCAACATCACTTAGAGAAGGAGAGTAATGAAAGCGGGGATAAAATGAACCACAATGACTTTTACCTTCTCAACGGCTGGGAAAGGAATCGCCTCGCTTTTGGAAGTGCAAGCATTCATGCATTATTAACTGCAAACCCGACGCAAAAGTACTTACCCCCGTCAGGCAAACTAGACCGAAGAAGTATGATCGTCTTGGTCTTATTGTTAGCGGGAGACATCCATCTGAATCCGGGCCCGGTGCAGACAAGAAGCCAGTCCTGCAGGCTCGAGGAGCTAGCATCACAACTAGCATCACAACTAGCATCTCTTCCGCTGCAGCAACAACTACGCGACGACAACAGAGACCGTGGAGACAGCGGAGACCGAGGAATAAACGGAGACTTCGACATTCCCCCGGGGATGCCTCGGCAGACACGCATGAGGCAGTGACGAGAGGAATAGAACCGATATCCGAGGGAACAAATATCCGCCATGTTGTTAGCCACCCTGCTAGCATATCAACGGCTAAAGCTACAACGGAGCCTCCCTCCCCCCACCACCCCACCGCTCCAAACACCACGGCAGGCCGCAAGCCGGTTGCTGTAACGGACAAAGACAAATATCTGCAAGCTGACGACATTGTGCATTTAAGTAACAAAAATGGACTACATATTTTTCATCTGAACACTAACAGCCTGAGACACAAACTGGCTGAACTCAGGCAGCTATTCATGAACCGTAAGCCAAGCATACTATGCTTTTCTGAGACCAAATTGGACAATTCCATTACAGATTCAGAGATTGAAATTGAAGATGATCTTGTAGTGAGAAGGGACAGGAACGTGAATGGAGGTGGTGTCTGCATGTACATACATAAAGACACCAATTTCAAAAACCGTACTGACCTGCATCATGAAAATATTGAATCTGTTTGGGTTGAAATTATTTTTGACAATGCTAAATCTGTAATAGTCGGGACAATCTATAGACCACCGGAACAAAGTGACTTTTATGATACATTAGATGGGTGTTTGGCTGATGTGGGGGATGTAGAGACAATTATTATTGGAGACTGGAACACGGATATGCAACGTAAAGACACGTCCGTCTTCAAGTCCTTCAGTAGGATTTGTGATCTGCACGGCTTCAGCCAGCTAATCACCCAACCCACCCGGGTATGTGAAACAACACAAACTACCATTGATCTCATTCTGACCTCTGACAGGTCCAGGATCTCCAGTAAAGGGGTTATAGCATGCGGTTTAAGTGATCATTATATGATATTCTGTACCCGCAAAAAGCTAAAACAAAGGGCCGGCTGTCACAAAACAGTCATATCTAGAGACCTCAAAAACTACTCTAGCGAGGCCTTTAACCTAGAGCTGGAGAGCCTGCACTGGTCAGATGAGCTCAGTGGTACACAAGTTGAAGAAACATGGCTTGGTTTCAAAAACAAATTCTCTGCAATACTCAATGATTTGGCCCCCCTAAGAACAACCAGGATAAAAAATTGCGCTGAGCCGTGGATGCACTCCGGCATACTGACCGCCATGAAAACCAGAGACAAAAAATGCTCTGAGTTTCATAAAAGTCAGTCAATGCTTTCCAAAAGCACGAGCAGTGAACTTCAGGCCCACGTGACTGAGCTAAAAATGTAAAGAAACAGACTAAGAAATGACGTAAGCTCCATGATCAAAACTGCAAAAAAGAATTTCATCAATGTCAAAACTGAGGAAAACAAAAATAAACCCCGTGAACTTTGGAAATTACTCAATTACCAGCTTGGCTGCAGTAAAAAACTCAAAACGAGATTTTGAACTTAAACATAAAGACAGATAACAGGCTCATCACAGACAAACTGGATGTGGCCAAGTGAATATATATATATATCTATATATATATGTATGTATGTATATATATGTACTATATTCATATGTATATATATATGTATATATGTATGTATGTATATATATATGTATATATGTATGTATATATGTATGTATATATATGTATATGTATATGTATGTATATATATGTATATATGTATATATATGTATGTATATATATATGTATGTATATATGTATGTATATATATATATGTATATATATATATATATGTACTATATTCATATGTATATATATATATGTATATTAGGGCCGGGACTTTAACGCGTTAATTAAGATTAATTAATTACACAAAAATTAACGCGTTAAAAAAATTAACGCATTTTAATCGCACTTATTTTTGCACCGTGGAACGTTTCTCACTGGATGAGTTTCAGGCGTACCGATTATACTGGAGCACCAACTAACGTTCATGACTTCAGACAACAACAAACCACAGTGAACAACAGTGGGAAATGTTGTTTTAAAAAACGGACGGATGGAAGCGTTGATAAGAGCACGGTTGTGTACAAATTATGCAAAAAGGAATTCGCATATCACCGCAGCACATCAAGCCTCAAGTATCACCTCAATGCAAAACATATAGCAGCTAGCGTGGAAGCTAGCGTGGACGTTAGCCTCTTTTATCGCGTTCACACCAAAAAGAGCCGGTACTAAAATTAGTTAATGAGAACCTTTTTACCCCCACGAAAGTCCCTGCTAGAGAGCAGAGAGCTGCTAGAGAGCAGGGACTTTCGTACGGCTCTCTTGTGAGAAAAGAGCTATATTTCTGATTGGCTGGGCGGATTGCAAACCACGCCCCGTAAAACTCCCAAAAAGTTTTGTGAAGCCGCCATTTTATTATCCTCGCATTAGCATTATTAGCATTAGCCCAGCGCAGAAACGCAGAGAGACTAACTTATGGCAACACAAAATAAAACATGGGAGCGGTGGAGATGAGGAGGTGTCGGCGTTCTGGCGATTTACTCGGAAGGCTTCAGTAGAAGCTGCTGGGACTCCCAGCAGCTTCTACTGAAGCCAGTCCCAAACTCCGGGGACTTCCGGCCGGGGACTTTGGGCGGCAGTATACGCCGTGAAGTGGTTTGCGGCCTGCCAGTAAACCCAAAGCAGAAGAAGAAGAAGTGACGTCAGCGGCTTCATTTGCCTAATCCTCCCCCAGGTTCAAAGAGTTCTCATGAACTAAATTCTCATGAACCTTTGTGGGAAAAGTACTGCGGTGTGAATGCGCCTAATGGTATACTAAAATCCATGTGAAAAAAAATTGCTTCTCACTGTTCTTAGGTCAAATATGTATATGCGATTAAAAACGCGATTAATTTCGATTAATTAATTACAAAGCCTCTAATTAATTAGATTAATTTTTTTAATCGAGTCCCGGCCCTAATGTATATATATATATATATGTATATATATATATGTATATATATATATGTATGTATATATGTATATGTATATATATATGTAAGTATATATATGTATATATATGTATATATATGTAAAATAAAGAGCACAAACTGACTGCTTACCTGGGGCCTCATTTATAACGCCGTGCGTAGGATTCACGTGGGAAGGTTGCTTACGTAGTAGAAATCCAAAAAATAGGTACAGAAATGTTCCGACATTTTCCGATTCACCAAACATTGCGTACCGGCGAGGAAAGTGCGTCCAGCACTTCCTACGCCGGTTTCCCTTTATAAATCACAATCGACTCGAAATGCGGTGCAGCTTTTGCGGGCTTCACGTAACGCCCATATTTTCCTATAAATAGTCAAAGAAACGCCCATTCATTCATTTTGACTGACTGCGTGAAGAAGATCGCAGGAAATGACGACAGAACAGCTACAAAATACATCTCACACCGTGTCAGATTTTGGTTATTTTGGGGAGGTCGAGATAAATCATATTGTTTGGTGGATGCAGTTTGAACAGAGTAGCAGCATGGAGGTCGGATCGTCACCAAAATAAATAAATAAGTGGTCCGAAAAAGGTTAATGACAAAATAAATACACATAGCCTTCCTCAGGCAGTGTGTTTGTGCCGGGGACAGGAGACCCCCCCTTGATGAGAGACTGTAAGAAATGATCGGGGAATCCCTCCGGTGTGGAGTCATGACGACTGGATCTGAATTATGTTTTTGTATTTGGTGGTTTGTGTCCCAGCTGTCGATCAGCTGTGCGCAGCGTCTCCACTGCAGCAACTTAAAGGAAGTTAAAGGAAATACAACTATGTGTTGTGTTATATTAGCTGTACAATTGACCACATATGGTGTTCTTAGCTTCCATACCTCCTGTGTTTTACGAGCGACTTATCAAGTCTTAGCAAACGGCATAAAACATGATTAAACATGGTAGTATATAAAACCATGCTCGTACAATAGAAATGCAAAACCGCATCATTTATGAGAAAACATTTCATAACATTAACACAACATATTCGAGGTGGTTTTAAATAACATATCCGTATTTATTTATTTCTCCAAGTTATGTTTTTGTGTGCACTGAGGAGTCAAACAGGCGTTTGTTTAATCATTTTATTTTATATGTATATATATATGTGTATATATATGTATATATGAGTATATATATGTGTATATATATATATATATGTATATATATATGTATATATATGTGTATGTATATATATGTATATATGTGTATATATATGTGTATATATATATATTTGTATATATATATATATATTAGGGCTGTCAAACGATTACAATTTGTAATCAGATTAATCACAGCTTTAAAATTAATTAATCATGATTAATCACCATTCGAACTATGTCCAAAATATGCCATTTCTTAAGTATATTGTTGTGGGAATGGAAAGATAAATGAAAGAAGGCGGATATATCCATTTAACACAGTATGTATTTTTATTATAAAAAAATTCTGTGTGTCAAAATGAAAGACAGCCCACACACCTATCAATCATCAAACCGTGGGGTCTTATTTCAGTGTTGATTTCTATCAACTTCTACTTCGTGACCACAGAGTGTGAACGTTGTGATCAGCTGTTTTAGTGCAGTTCTCCAGTGAAGGGGGGGAGTCTCCCTCCGCAGCCGGTTGGCGTAGTTTTGGCACAATTCCGTTGAACAGACCGACGTTAACAGCAGCCCTGTCTGTGCACACGGAGACCGACTCTGTCGTCCGGTGATCTAACCGCCTTCTGGAAAAGCTTCACAAGTACGTCGGTACGCAAATGCGCTTTGTGACACAAGTGACGGTACGCATTTCAGATTACGCACATAACCTGCGTACCAGTTATGTGTTACCTGTACTACAGCAAAAGTATTCTCCGTCGGGACTTCCTGCAACAACACCACGCCGTTATCTTGACTCTGATTGGCCAGAAGACATTATCAAAGATGTTCTATTGAGAAGACGATCACAACGTGACAAAAGTTTTCAAAACCGTTTCTGGTCTTCGGTATTTCCAGACAAGTGGCTACTGAAATCAATTTGACTAACTGCTGTCTGTGCAATTTACTCCGCGCGAGTTGGCGGACTTTATTTTGCTTACTTTAACATCATTTTTCATGGTGGGGCTAAGCCATTTCTTGGTATGGGTGTAGCCTACCCCAGCCATACCCTGGCGCTGCCACTGGTGGGATGTATGGGGCGGGCCATTCTGCACATGCGTTAAATGCGTTAAATATTTTAACGCAATTAATTAAAAAAATTAATTACCGCCGTTAACGCGATAATTTTGACAGCATTAATATATATATATACACATAGTGCAATAAGCTTCTTAGTGCAATAAGACGCTACAGGGACGTTAATACGGTGGCTGAGAAGCAGGGGCGGCGCCAGGGGGGAGCAAGGGGGTGCTGAAGCACCCCCCAGGATTGCCAAAGCACCCCCTAAGCACCCCCAAGAAATGTTTTTTTTTTTTTTTTTCGAAAATTATTATTTTTATTAAATTAAATCAGAAAAATTATTGATTACATCAATGCAAATGTGAAACAAACAAATGTTTGACCAAAAACATAAAGCCAACACAGGTGATATGATTAGGCCAATGGCCAGCACCCATTAGATTTTTGACCTACCCATAGGCTAAATTACTTTGTGACACTTGAGTGACTTCCTGTTAGCTGGAGCCCCACATTATTTGCTAACAGCAAAGTGACAAATGGATCGTTTTTTAGTCCTTAAACGTCCACATGTGGACACTTAATCAAAACCACCTGAAAGCGAGAGGGATTCTGCACATAATAGGCCTCGTGAGTACAAGTAGCTTACTTCTGGGTCTCTGTGTTTCATTCAAGCTCTGCTCTGTGTGTGTGTGTGGCACGAGCCATTTTGTGTGTGTGGCACGAGCCATTTTGTGTGCGTGCGCAAGCGAGCGAGAGAGAGAGAGCTCGCGCACCGGTGGGTATCTACCGGAGATCGTTGTGGTTAGCATCTGGTGCTAGCTAGCCAAGCTAACGGATATAAGGAGCTTTTTCAACAACAAGGTGGAGGGAGAACTATCTCCTGTCAGACGAAGAGTCTCAGATAACCTCAGCTCAGGTGAAGTAAAGGACTCTCAGTGTTTAGATAGTTAACTTTAGTCTAGTTATCTCAGTGGGTCTCAAACGGTTTGTTTTAAAAGGGGAGTGATTTGTAAAATATCTATAAAGAAATAGAAAATCTGTTTACAGTTCTGTTTCATATGTATGTTGAGAGATACAGTATATCCATAGATCTCTTCATTTTGCTCTCAAAGTGCACCAGATTGATGCTTTTAACTTCAATATTTAAAAAAAAATCTCCCCGGACCCCACTAGAGAAGGTGAGGACCCTCCTGGAGGAGGTGAGGTCCACACACCACTTGTAAAAATAGCACTTTACTCCTGCTTACACCTATATGCCGTGAGCTGATTACCGAGCCTTCATTGTAACAGTCGCGGGTATACTGTGTGTGCGTGTGGGGAGTGTTGCAGTAGAAAATTCAACTGTAGCGCTGGTGCATTAATGGGAAACCCTTAATGTTTGAGCACCCTCTATGAAACGTCAAGCTACCCCACAGCACCCCCTAGAGAAAATCTCTGGCGCCGCCACTGCTGAGAAGTGCAATGGACAATTACAAAGTGTGAAACACTTTAACAAAGCTTGAGACAAATTTACATTTTATAAAACAAAATTACATTAGCAAAAACACTTTTACCAAGGAAAAAAAACTTTAACATTAACGAAAACAAATTAACAAAATGCGAAACACTTTTACCATAACTGAAACACTTTAACATTTCCCGAAACAGATTAACATTTGACGAAACACTTTTACAAACCAGAATCAAAGCGGAAGGGAATGTCCATCATACCGGAAGTGACGTGATTGGCTCAAATTTAAGTTTGTTTTGGCGGAAAGACCATAGGTACGAGTGTGTTTACGTTCGGTAAACATGTTTTTTCCGTTTTGTAGAAACAACCCGGGACAAGTGACACCGTTTTGCTCATCTTGTGGACAATCTCTGGAGTGTTTAAAGGACACGGACCAGACAGAAGGACCAGATATCATATTGGCTACCTTTCACGGTGTAAAAATCAGTTTGCGGACTCTTAAAAGCAAACTGAATCAAGCCGGGTTTTACCGCAGAAAGGGTTATTCCTCTCAAATCGCTGTAATTAACGCCATCAGGTTGGAACTTCGCGGACCTGGACAATTGTTTGGATACCGAACAATGTGGCAGGCACTAAAACAAAAGTACAGTCTTCGAGTGAAGAGAGATGATGTTATGAATTTGCTCCGGGAGCTTAACCCTCGAGGCTGCGAGAGGAGATCTCCTGAAGGTTTATAAGGAGAACCTACCACTCAATGGGACCGAACTATGGCCCAATCCCAAACCACTCCCTCGACCCTACCCCTCCGTGACGGAGTGAACTCCGTCCGTAGCCACACTCGCAGCTCAACGAGGCTCCCTCCTGTCAGATGGAGGGAGTAAATACAGCAGCAAGCTTTGGGACGGCCTCCCCTCTCTCCGGCAGAAACAGGAAATGCCGTAACTGTATGTAACAACGGTTTCAAATCAGCATCTCTTAAACAAAAAAGTTTAAATGAATAACTCAAATAAAACTCCAAACATCTTTCATTGTGTTTCAAAGCTCTTTTAGTTTTAAACCTGATGTTTATAAGCTTCTTAGTTTTTGCAACAGTCTGTAAATGTACACAACTTTATAATAAAATGCACACATTTACCTTTTTCTAGACTAAACACAGGTATGATCCTAAGTTAAAAACATATGAGGTTATCATGAGGTTGTTAACATCGCAATTTATCAGTGGATGTTTGCTGGAACTACTTGTAAACAGCGTGTTTCCTGACGGACACACACAGCGTGACTCCGGTCAGGTAAAGACCGGTCTCAAGTCAGCACCGCTGCAGACTCGCTGTTTGAGGGCTTGATAGCCCACTCCCCCTCCACACCGCTCCACACTCGTTGCTTTGGAACAGCCCTCAATATGGCGGACCCTCCGCGTGAACGCGCAAACGGAGGGGTAGGGTGTAGGGGGCGGTTTGGGAATGGGCCTATATGTGGCATGCTGACGGTCATGGGCGTCGCCTGGGGTAGGCATCCGGGGCTTTAGCCCCGGATGTTTTTTCTTTAGCCCCGGACAAATTCTCCCTCAATAATATAATACATTAACCTACTTTACCTATAGGACGGACGGCAGGTTTGTAATTTCCCATGTTCAGTGAATGCAACACAGAGGCAAGACGACGCCACCAGACCAATCAGAGAGTTGCATGGAAATAAACGTGTTTTATTGGCTGACAGGTACTCCTCTGTGACGATGTTTAAACTTTAAACTGTCAGCCCCGGACGCGGAGATTCTGAAGATGGACATTCGACATTTCTTTAATAAAAAAGACGGCCATTCTCAAGTGGTGGCTCACACAACAACCCCAGAGCCACCACCTGAGCCAGGTGAACAAGGTATGTACCTGTCAGTAAACTTACAAGTTATGCGAACATGTAAGCAAAGCATAAATTATAGCTACGTTGACGTTACTTTGAATCGCGCGAGTAAGCTAAACCGTTAGCAAGTAGCTATAGCTAGCCAGATATATTAAATAAACACTTTGTCATACAATATAAATGTTGTGTTTTTTAGCGTTACTTGGTGATTTCAAAGAAAGCTCTCTGGGAAATGTTGACTTACTGTCAGTGTTCGACATGAAGCTAGAAGCTACCTTACAGTAGTACAGTTGATCCTGAGTCCTGTCAGTTAAAGTGTT
Organism: Gymnodraco acuticeps; assembly: GCF_902827175.1. Taxonomy (NCBI): domain Eukaryota; kingdom Metazoa; phylum Chordata; class Actinopteri; order Perciformes; family Bathydraconidae; genus Gymnodraco; species Gymnodraco acuticeps. The sequence continues at coordinate 457,291 of NW_022990385.1, forward strand.
TCATAGTTAGCTTAGCTAAGCATCAACTAGCACTGAAATATATGGATGTTATGTGACAGTATTTCTGAGAAAAAGTCAGCTGAAATGGTGGCATAGTTGCCACTGCTTTAGGTGTCGACAGCATGTTTGAACGTATTTGCAGCAGTAAATGTGGCTGTCTGGCCACTGACGTTGCCATAACAACACCTGCATTTAAATGTGCAACCTCTTTTTGTGACAGATTTTGCATGAAAATTAGGGCCGGGACTTTAACGCGTTAATTAAGATTAATTAATTACACAAAAATTAACGCATTTTAATCGCACTTATTTTTGCACCGCGGAACGTTTCTCACTGGATGAGTTTCAGGCGTACCGATTATACTGGAGCACCAACTAACGTTCATGACTTCAGACAACAACAAACCACAGTGAACAACAGTGGGAAATGTTGTTTTAAAAAACGGACGGATGGAAGCGTTGATAAGAGCACGGTTGTGTGCAAATTATGCAAAAAGGAATTCACATATCACCGCAGCACATCAAGCCTCAAGTATCACCTCAATGCAAAACATATAGCAGCTAGCGTGGAAGCTAGCGTGGACGTTAGCCTCTTTTATCGCGTTCACACCATACAGTCTATGGTTCACACCAAAAAGAGCCGGTACTAAAATTAGTTAATGAGAACCTTTTTACCCCCACGAAAGTCCCTGCTAGAGAGCAGAGAGCTGCTAGAGAGCAGGGACTTTCGTACGGCTCTCTTGTGAGAAAAGAGCTATATTTCTGATTGGCTGGGCGGATTGCAAACCACGCCCCGTAAAACTCCCAAAAAGTTTGGTGAAGCCGCCATTTTATTATCCTCGCATTAGCATTATTAGCATTAGCCCAGCGCAGAAACTCAGAGAGACTAACTTATGGCAACACAAAATAAAACATGGGAGCGGTGGAGATGAGGAGGTGTCGGCGTTCTGGCGATTTACTCGGAAGGCTTCAGTAGAAGCTGCTGGGACTCCCAGCAGCTTCTACTGAAACCAGTCCCCAACTCCGGGGACTTCCGGCCGGGGACTTTGGGCGGCAGTATACGCCGTGAAGTGGTTTGCGGCCTGCCAGTAAACCCAAAGCAGAAGAAGAAGAAGTGACGTCAGCGGCTTCATTTGTTCTCATGAACTAAGTTCTCATGAACCTTTGTGGGAAAAGTACTGCGGTGTGAATGCGCCTAATGGTATACTAAAATCCATGTGAAAAAAATTGCTTCTCACTGTTCTCAGGTCAAATATTTATATGCGATTAAAAATGCGATTAATTTCGATTAATTAATTACAAAGCCTCTAATTAATTAGATTAATTTTTTTAATCGAGTCCCGGCCCTAAAAAATATAATTCTTCTGATTGATATTTCCTATTGACAGCTAGTTTCTATGTGAACATTATGAGATGGACAGCCAGCTAACAAGCTTTTTATACAAATATTTCAGATCAAAGCCAATCCAGTGGGGCTCCTGAAAGGAGCATAGCATGTTCCTCATTATCATGTCAAATTGTACAGCTTTCCTTAGTGTTGAATGCAGAAAGATGACTATATTAGAGTATTAAGTGAAAATGACTATATTAAAGTTTTAAGTAAATATATTAAGTGAATTACTCAAACTGCATTTGTATAGGAATGATTCTGTCCTATTGGCAGATAACTACTCTTAACAGTGATATCTACAAGAGGTTTCCAATGTAAATTTAACTATTTTCAATTGGTTAGTATTACATTTTGTGACAGTGTGGTGACACTCATTTTAATGAAGACAAATGTGTGTATCTTGAAATTCATTTATTTGACAGAGCTGGAAACTGATTGACTTACATACTTGTTTGTGTTTACCTACACAGTCATCACAGATGAGCCAAACAGAGTAGAGGATGAAGAAAGGGGAACAGGAGAAAGGGACACACAAGAAGGAGATACAACAGACAAGAACGACAATGGAGACAACAATGAACAGGAACACCAGAACAGACAAGAGTCAATGGGTAACATGACTGATTTAGGGACTGCAGATACAGGGCCAAGGCAAGTGAGACATCACTGCTTTCCATCCAGCATGTTTGGCAAAAGAGATCATTTCAACCGCAAACAGCAAGTGATGTGGGAAGCAGCAAGAGATGAAGGATGCCGCAAGTGAGGGATTATTATTTCCTCCTTCCATCCCTTTTTTCTGTGTAATCTGATTACTAACAACTTCTAATAATTTGACATAGTTTATGATTTAATTGGAAAATGAAGTGTTTTTAAATAATAAACCCGTTTCTGATTCTGATTCTTTGATTTCTTTTTGACATATGGGTGTTGAGAGATGTATCCATATCTCTTAATGTTGCTCTCAAAGTGCACAAGATTGATGCTTTTAACTTCAGTATTTAAAAAAAGTCTTCCTGGGGGACCCCAGAGGAGGTGAGTTCCCCCCAAAATAGCACTTTATCTCTGCTTATGTAACTCCGGTGTAGTGTCCCCTCGGCAACAGATCACTCAGAGCTGGTGATTACTTTCCTGCATTTCAATGGGCAGCATATAAAAAGGACACGTAAGCTGCATTGCTTAAGAGATCCTCTCATGCTATCTCTTTTACAAAATAAGTGTCCAGTCAACAACAAAACATCAGTGATCGTATAGTGGTAGTATATTTTTCACAAGCAATGTGAAACATTAAACGTATACAAACTGGTGTACAAAACTCACATACCTGCGTTGATCTCCTGGAGTGTCTCTACTCTTTCTTCTCCACATCTCTTGTCCACCATCAGAGATTGCAAACATTTCAGAAACAGCAAGAGGTAGGGGACAAACAACTTGTTCGCTGGGCATGTCAAAAACCTCCCTGCTTTGATCAAGACTTTAGGGAGCCTTTCAGCCCCTCTAGCAAAGGGACTGGAAAGCAAGCTTTGAAAATGCAGTACCATCTGCATGCTGTCATGTTCCAGACACTGCTCTCAACCACTCAGGGCCTGCACAAATACCTGCAGAAAGAAACAATTGACTTGGTGCAGGCAGTAGATTACAAAACAGCAGTTGAGAACACACTGAAAAGTTACCGAAGTAACGAGAAAGCACATGAGGTCTATGACAAGACCAAGGCCCTGTGCAATGATCTTGATATTCCTGAAACTGTGACACAGAGGAAGAAGCGTAGAAACATACTTTGTAGTCAAGGCATCATGTGGAGCAATGTGAAACATTAAACATAAATAAACTGGTGTATAAAACTCGCATACCTGCATTTCAATGGACAGCATAAAAGGACACGTGAGCTGGGTTCTGGTGTTCAGATTAGATATTGATGATCACGTTGATAAATCATATAAAACAAATAGCCAATCACACTAAAAACATGTTGCTGTGACTGAGCATTAAACAATTAACATTAAACTAAATAAACACAACAGTACGTTATTGTCCTTTATAAAATAAAAACATACATTTTGTCCACTGAGATAATACAGGCACCTTACCCTCAAGAGATCCTCACGTGCTATGAGAATCTCCCACAATCCATTGCCGTAACAAAGCTAATGCAGGCTCACGTTTGTGACACCAGATGGCGCAATTGTGTATGTGCGTGTGGGGAGTCTTGCAGTAGAAAATTTGACTGTAGCGCCGCCCCTGGGGGCTAAGCCCCGAATGTTTCCTAGTCCAGGCGACGCCCCTGCTGACGGTTATGACAAACTTAAGCCATTCGGTGTGGCCCTTTCAGGAGGCATAGATGGATTTTCACGTAAAGTACTATGGCTTGAATGTGGTCCAACAAACAATAACCCGAGAGTTATCGCTCAATATTTCCTCAAATGTGTGCGAAACCTCGGTGTCATCCCCATGAGGATGCGGACTGATTGTGGCACGGAGAACGGAATTATGGCTGCAATTCAGTGCACCCTACGTCATCATCACCATGACTACTACTCTGGAGCGTCCAGCCACATGTATGGCTCATCCATGACTAATCAGCGAGTCCTGGTGGTCCATATTAAGAAAGGGAAGGTAAGTGTCTGTCATGATTATCTATGACTTGCCAACACTGTCAGAGAAACAACATTTGCTTAGCTAAAGTGTATCAGTTTTTATTATAATAGATATAATATATAGCCTGTAGTCTATGACCCAGACTATACAAGGCCTTTCTTTAGAACTTATTTTTGGCAGAAATAAAGTTAGAAACCGTGAACATCTAAGTGTGGGTTTTGGATTGAACAGCAGCCCCTGAGGGGACCTACGCACTATAGGTTGTGAAGCAAATAAATGATTAAATAGACACTCAATGATTTGTTGTTGATTTTACTGGTAACCTTTTAATGTAATTTGTAGAATTGTTGTATATTGCTTAATAATTCACTTGAAAATATATCAATTTCTATAGGTCTCAGTTCTGGATGGAGCTATTTGCAGACCTCCGAGATGCTGGATACTTCAACGGGAGTCACGAGCATCAGTGCCTTCTGAGATTCTGCTTCGTTGATGTTATTCAGAAGGACTTGGATGAGTGTGTGAGACTGTGGAACAGTCACAGGATTCGCCCTTCCAGAACAGCATCATGCCCAGGAGGAGTGCCCAATGAACTGTACTACTTGCCACACAGGTAATACATTGGTGATGGATTGATACTTCTTTTTGTTTTTATCTTAAATGTAAATTAATACTATTATGTCTTCTATTTAACATAGATTTGGCTCCAGGGACTGTGGATTTGAGATTGAACAGGCAGAAATGGATGCTGTTCCTGAGACAAGCCTGTCTATAGCTCCATGTGGGGACCAAAACATGCAGGAGTACTTGGACTTTGCTATGGAGCGCAATGACCTGCAGAAGCCAGAGAACTGGGAGACGGCATCAGAACTGTACATGAAGCTGAAAGAATATGCTCAGTTATAAAGTAATCAAAAAGGTATTCAGAAGTACAGTAGCACTGTTTCACCACTCCAAATCAGATTTCAGGGCTAAACAATGCTTGGTTTCATGGTTTGTCAGACTGCATTTACTCTTTCCCCTGTGATGTATCCAAATGATTATGGTACCTGTTCATCTGAAGACTGGTCCTCTTTAGAAAAAAGATATTCCCATACATTTTAAAATAAAAACAGCATTTTGAAATGAACATGGTTTCTAGCCAATCACAATATTTGTTTCAATGTCATTTATACACCACCGTCATAAAATAAATATCTTAATCATAAAATATAACTGGAATAACAACAACAACGCTCCAATTAGCAAGCACAAACAAGGTTATGTTGTGTGCGTAATTGTGTGCAGAAAGAACATTTCTGTATAAGTCTTATTTCAACCATGTGGACTCACTGGAAACCTGAGAATGAATGACTGATTTACAACAAAGAAGCTATGGGTCGCAATGTGAAATAAGTATAGCAAAGTTCAGAGTATTTATAAAGATTGTATAGGTATAGAACAATACTTTGATTTTGTCCCAAACTAAATGGACAACATGAGCTGTGAGAAAAAAAACACGCTCACATCTAACAACGACTATATGAACAACCTTCATAGAGTCTGTACTCAATGGGTCATCCAGTCACATGACTTAAAAACAGCCAAATCCTGGAGAATGTTGCATTCCAAAGTCCATTTGGGACTTAAACACATTGTATGCGTCAAGGAGTGGTAGTTTCAATGTGTTGGAACAAGTGTTTGCCATTGGGAATGGAGAGTCATCAAGGAACTCTATTCCTGGCGATGGTTCAAATCCAGATGGAGGAAGTGAAGTCAGCCCAGTCGCAAACATCAAAACATCCTCCAAAGACACAGCAGTCTGGCTTTCTGCAAAGAAAACATGTTCAGATACATTTTGGCAATGTGTTTCCTGAAATAGTTATAAAAACAGCGATTTACAAACCTTCACAATCGAGGAGATAGTCTGCCCAGTAGCCCAAAGTGTGGCTTTCCCTAAGCCTCCTGTTACTCCCTGGTGGACTGAGGTCAGGCTTGAAGAGTCGCTCAAGTTCCAGAGCAGTAAGTCGCTTTTCAGAGTGGCACAGGACCGGGGCCAACAGAGTAGGGTGTTGCTGTAGTGCATTTAAAAACTGAAGGGCTGAAAGACCCTCCTTGAATCTGAAGAGTGAACAAAAAAATGTTTCATCACAAAGTCACATTTAAATAACCAATTCCTAAAACAAGGGGGGGGTGGCATGAGCACTTAAAGATTGGCACAAGACAGGCAGGGAAAGGAGAGACGGACATCCCATATCAGTTATACTACACAGGCACACATGTTGACACTGACTAATTGCTAACAGATAAACATAGAATAAACCAAAGAGGGGGACCATGAGTTATTTTAAACAAAATCACATGAATACAAATATGATCTTACCTGTCAATTACAGATGAGTTTCGGCCAATAATGTACCACTGGAGGTAGTCTGACACAATTCCTTTATTTCCTTCAACAGAAGCCACATGTCTCAGACAACCTGCTGTCTGTAACATTGTGCTGTGTCTCATGGTCATTTCTCGCAAGGCATCCACTGAGGCAGCATTCTCAATCTGAAGATTATAAAATGGACAAACAATCCAGTCAATAACTGCATGTACTGTATATTCTTGCCATTTTTGTTCCATTACAAGTTTTATATATTATTATTACTACTATCCTTGTGCAATATATACCTGGCTGCTAAATCCTCTACTATAGGATGTGTTTTTTGTAAATTGTGTTTGTGTATCTTTAATAGTTTTTAATCATTCTTCTTAGGTAACATTAAGCTGTCTTTGGCTCTTTTCTGCTCCAACAATGTAAATGTCCCCTCTGTGGGACTAAAAAGGGTATTCTGATTCTGATCACAAAACAAAAAATGAAGCCAATTCGATGTATGTGATAAAGGTAAAGTAAAGATGTCTCAAAACACTGCAGGAACTACATAATAATCCACCCTACCACACTGTTGCTGTATGCAACTCTCACCTCTTGTAAAGCTTTCCCTACTTCTTCATCAGTTATTAAATCAACTGTTGCTTTGAATGAAGGCTGGCCTGCAAGATAATATACAAGATCTTCTGACAGGAAATGTGGCCCTGGACCTCCATGCACAACTGACACCGCAATCATCTTTCCTGCCAAGTAGTATTCATCCTCCCTAACAGCTGTGAATACATGTATTCATATTGCAAAATTAAAACATTTTTTATTATAAACTTTAATGTACTGTAATGAAACTCAACGTATTGGACAAATTGTTCAAGCAACAAATCATATGTCATGTGATATATATGGTTAATGATCATTAACAATTGTATTAGTACACTTCTAACCGTATGCATACCATTTGCATTGTAGAACAAGAAGCGGCGTCCGTCTGGTCCATCAAAAATGGGCCGGTCTTTCAGATTCTTCATCAGTAGAGATAACAACTCTCTCCTGGGCCCACCTGAGTCAATTCCTTCTTCGAAAACACCAGCATCATCAGTGAATTTTACCAGCATGTCACAGTTTTCTGAATACGATGTACGCTTGAAACCTCTGACTGCTCCATCCCAAACATTAGCCCTTGAAATGTTGAACCGACTGACTCTTCCATGATCAATAGGCTGTGACAGGTTAGCAATAATGGCAGGTAATGTAACGTGCATCTCCTCCCTGTAAAGGACAAAACGTGACCTTATTAGTGGATATTCCAGAGGGTGCAAAAACATTTAAAAAAAATAATTTTTGTACCAGAAATATTGTACAGAGAAAAAAATGTAATGCCACTGTAATAGCTGTCCGTTTACATTTCAGTGTCCAATAAACTCGTCATGTTGACTGCAACCAGCTCCTCGTCCTCTTCTTCAACACATGGTGCATACAGGTCTGTGTATGTACTGTTAGGAAATGATAATTCCCATGTTAAAACATCTTACAAACAAAAATGTCTTTCTCGTGTAAGTGAGTCACTAACATTTGTACTTACCTGTAGCAAGTACTCTTGTCTGTATTTGTTTTGAGTGGACCCATATCCTCAGTATCAGATATTACTATCTGAAATACAAATACAAATGTCTGTAACAAAACAACACTGAACGTTAGAAACATCAGGCTTCCACAATCTGCCTCAATACCTGTCCAGGCTGAGTTGTGGATGAATGTCCAAGTGCCTTCCTGAAACATGATACAATTATTAACTTCATGATACAGGGTATAGTTGAGTTTTAAGTAACATTTAGAGGTAGGGGAACCATAAGATTTATAAATAACTTATAATTATTTTTGTTTGAAATTAGATGACATGTGGTATTTTTGTATCCATGTTCACCAGAGAAAATGCTGTGGCCTATTCTTATCATCCAGTTAAAGATAAATTACTTATTTTGTAAAAATAAGTACAAACTTACCCTTAATTTTCAGGTTTGTGTTTTGGAGTACTTTTGTTTCGTGGTTTACAAATCATATGTCATGTGATGTGCCTGAGAGTAAAAGTGTACAATTATCAACAGCTTCCATTATTATTCCCTTACCACGTATGTCTATCAACAGTGAAACGTTGTCAGTGTTTCTGATAGTAATTGTAACTGCCAAGTTGGTTCTTCTAAAATATTGACCAGAATATAGATTTCCTGCTTAAAATCAAATGTATATCAAATAAATAAATGAACATTAAAATAAAATCATTTACCACCACAGTGTCAGCCTGATTGAATTCAGCTGTGCTCCTAGATGTGATGACAATATCCGAATCAGAGTCTGAGGTATCATCCCCTGTAGTAAAAGCAAAACGTTCAACACATTATTATGTATGCTGCAGTAGAGGATGTTAACATGTAAACATATTGAATAATAACATCCACAAACCTCCTCTAAAATGTTTCTCAAGGAAAATGAAAAGGGTGATCCTGGCATATGCCTTTCGTAAGTCCTTTTTATATTCTGCCAATGTGAATGGCTTTTCTGAACCAGGCACATTGACAACCTCTGAGCAGTCTGGATACAAAAGGACGTACGGTCCTTCATCCATGTCCTTGTTAAAGGTTTTCATTTTCTGGACAGCTCGTTCCAGTATAGCAGGTGCTGCTACCTCCGGGTCTGTAAACAACGGGAGTGTTTTCCCTCTCCGAGGCTTTAAATCAACTCCTTGTGGCGACATCACTCCTATGTTTATCTAGTAAAATAGCAGAGAGATATAAGTAATGACACACACAGAGACACTGAGAACAGTATGCAACGGATAATGCAGCTTACCTGGACTCGTCTCTTTTCTTGTTTAAGTCTTCCTTTCCCACAGTTAAAAGACTGTTTCTCTTTTGACTTTGAGTTTCTGTACTCCATGAAAAGTTTATAGGATGGGCCTGGTTGTTCTGCTGGTATGAATAGTTCCAATACAAATATACAAATTAGCAGCTCCAACAATCAGCAATAGCAAGTGTGCATTAAGGTTTACGGAAAGCCTAAAATAAAAACTAGCATATTAGCTCAATGCGTTGCTATTCCGTTAAGACATGGATTGGTATTTGACTGATATTAAACTGTGATTGCACTTGTATTTACTGCATGTCTGACATTAGCATCACAAAGCTAGCGCAATACTACACTTACTTTGTTTAGCATTTTCCGGCTGTTTCGATGTCCCCTGTGCGCTTGGTACACCCGTCTGGTCCGTGTCCTTTAAACACTCCAGAGATCCTCCACACGAAAGGCAAAACGGTGTCACTTGTCCCAGGTTGTTTCCACAAAACGGACAAAACATGTTTACCGAACGTAAACACACTCGTACCTTCGGTATTTCCGCCAAAACAAATTCAAATTTGAGTCAATCACTAAAACGTCACTTCCGGTATGATGGACATTCCCTTTCCGGTTTGATTCTGGTTTGTAAATAGGCTTGTTTGAGACGCGTTGCGGCTGTCACTACCCGATCTGCAGCTCTGCCCGATCTGCAGTGCGCATGTGCGAGATGGTCCGCCATATTGGACAACTCCGGACGGCAGCCCAAGATGGACACTTGACACAGTGGCTTTTAGCAAAGCTCAAAAATAAAACGAGAGAGAGAAGAGTTATTGTTATTACAACGTGACTTCACTATTATTTAACAACTCTTTTTTATTGGGTTCTTTTATTTGGGGTTAAGTACATTGTCAGAATAAGTGAGACATGGATTTAACTTCTGTTAGACAGCTATCATATACTGAATACATATTTACTGTGAATGTGAGCAAAAAAGGTATGGCATATAGCTGTCTAACAGAAGTTAAATTCATTCCTCACTTATTCTGACAATGTACTTAACCCCAAATAAAAGAACCCAATAAAAATAGTTGTTAAATAATAGTGAAGTAACGTTGTAATAACAATAACTCATCTCTCTCGAGTTTTCCTTTTGAGCTTTGCCAAAAGCCACTGTGTCAATATTGTCCTACTTGGGTTGCCGTCCGGAGTTGTCCAATATGGCGGACCATCTTGCACATGCGCACTGCAGATCGGGCAGAGCTGCAGATCGGGTAGTGACAACGGCTCGCCTCGAAAGTAGACGAGAATAGCCGATCGCAGCCGGGGGAGGTCTCAAAAAGCTTGCCTGAAGTCGGACAGCTCGGAGTCGGCTTCTTCTTCTGCTTCTTCTTCTCTCGGTTTTTTGGCGAATTGCAAACAACTTTGGACACCTCCGGAGTCGGCTTGACTCGGTTTGCATTTATAAAGAATGCACACATGTGTTTAATCGTTAATGTCAGATATGTACTAAATAAATACATTTGTTCCTGCTCAAGATTAGATTCAACTTTATTGTTATTGCACATATTACAGGTACTGAGACAACGAAATGCACTTTAGCTTCTAACCAGGTGCAACAAGCAGTAAAGTGAAAAGTAATGTACACAATGTACAGAATAACATATAGAATGAATTGAATGATGAATAAACAGTGAGGGGTATGAATACACTAGATATACACAGCAGCCTGAGAGCAGTATGAACAGTGTGTATGAATATGCTAAGATATATAAAGTTTGAAAACGGTAAGCAGTGCAAGTATAGTATAAAATATATGGATATTAATTTAATGATGATAAACATTGTGGAACAATGATGAAAAATGTGAATGGAAGTGGCGACGTAAAACTGACACAAAACAACAACAAACTTTTGCCGAGCCAATTGGAGAGTTTCATCACCAGCACGTGGTAAAAACCACCAATGAGCGCTCAGCTCGAGATACCAGCGAGTCGTTTCCCATCAAGCATTTCGCATCCGCAGCCCGTGGAGAGGAACTGCGCCGCCTCGCCGCGCCTCGCTCTCAAGGCTGCGGGCGTCTTTGTCCCGCGAGATTTCAACGTCTCATGTAGGCGAGCCTCCAGAGCAAGTCGGACAAAATGACTAACCATCATGCAACGCACGAGCAAGACGTTGATCGAAATTGCGCAGGTCTGCGCAGGTCTCGCTTGTCTCAAACAAGCCTAATGTGTTTCGGGAAATGTTAGTGTTTTGGGACATTTTAATTTGTTTCAGTTATGGTAAAAGTGTTTTACATCTTGTTAATTTGTTTTCGTTAATGTTAATTTTTTTTTCCTTGGTAAAAGTGTTTTTGCTAATGTAATTTTGTTTTATAAAATGTAAATGTGTCTCAAGCTTTGTTAAAGTGTTTCACACTTTGTAATTGTCCATTGCACTTCCCAGCCACCGTACATTAATCTAACGTCGGTAATATTAACTTTATTTAATACAACATTTACGGTACAAGATTTAATCATACAGCCCATGTAGTATAATAATGAATTACAGCAAACATGTGCAATGTATCCATTATTACAGCTCCGTGGGCTGGCAGTAAGACGATATTATATCCAGTCTCTGATGGTGTTACGTTATTATGAGAGTGCTCTGTTTGATTCTGAAATTGTATATATTTATATAAATATATGTGTGTGTGTGTGAGTGTCCGCATCTGTAGCCTGTTATTGTCTCATTATACCGCACTGTGAATGAATCAAAGTAAATATATAAGTGGTCATGAACACATCTGTCCATCAGACAGAGGGCTGCTGTGCCTCCTGTCATCATTAATGGACGTCTCTTTAAAATGACCGCTCAGAGGAGAGGAGTTCTCATTTCTCTAACCGCCTGCTGCTTCCCCTGCTCTCTCCTCGGTTCCCCTCCTCGGCTCCTCCGCTCGCATCTCCTGTGGGCGGGACTAAGTATCGTGAAATAGGAGTCAAGGAGGGGAGTTAGAGAAATGAGAAAGGGCCTTGGGTTGCCGTCCGGAGTTGTCCAATATGGCGGACCATCTCGCACAGGCGCAGTACAGATCGGGCAGGGGGACGGATCGGGTAGTGGCAGTAACAATGTGCAGCCTCGAAATTTCTCCTAACGAAGTACGCCGGGCTCGGTAGATTTCCAAGTATGCTGGAGATTGGAACAGTATACTTCGGCGGCACACGATGACGTAGTATGCTTGAAATAGTGGCTCTGCAGCAGCTTCACTCGCGATTGAGAAACACACACACACACACACATACACACACACACACACACACACACACACACACACAGAACCCGAACGGTGGACCGGATGCTGCCTCTCAACTGGAATAAACCAAACCCGTTCAATCCATCTGCGCGCCCTGATTACGCGTTTGCTTTGGAGTTGTATTCACGTAGGCTACACGCCGTAGATTAGTTATTTGTAAGGTTTCTTGAGGAGTCCAAAAAAAAAGACATACATTTCAATTTAAATGTGCGATAAAAACTTTTCCCATCAAATGTTATCTTGGGACCATATTTACAATTCCAGTCCTATTTATGATTAAGGATATGTCGTTGAGGTAGTTAACTCTTAATTCCTGATGTTTTTTCACCATCACCTAAACGCAGCATCAGAGCAGTTCTGCATTTGTTGATGTAGCTCGCGCTCTTTACATGTACAGTCTATCCTCGCGCCGCAGAAGGACTTCCCGTGTCTCATATCTCACCAAGAGGAACGCCCTGCGCGTTCATGAAGCCGGGGAGGTTGCGCGCCCCCGTTTGAATACTGGCTTGAGCCGGTAAAGGACTGCCAACACAGGCGGAGCAAGACTCACAGGAGATAGATGCGGCTGTAGAGCGAAAATAAACCAAAACAATACCAGCTTTTCTATTTGCCTTCAATTAGCCTGTTACTTGCTTAAATAGCCTAGGTAGCAACGTGACAATGAAATGACGACAAGATAGGAAACGCGGCCTTGTTTCACCAGAAGGCTGCTTTTCTAACTTCTCTTGTCACCTGTCGGTAAGTCAAATAAAGATGTTATCATGGCAGCTGAGGATGCTGTGTGCTCCGCTCACCGAGCCCCCCGGCAGCGGGCAGCTGTCCCGCTTGCTTAAGGATGGCATTCCAGTAGGCAATAGGCAGTAGACAATAAAGATCCAGAACACAGGCTTTAATTGACACGCCAATATATCTTATCAATATATGCGTATTAATCACCTGAAAAAATGGCTTATGTAAATGTAGACTGCTCTTCGTGTTATGTCACCGGTCGGTGAGGCTGCTGCGGCACACTGACATCATCCCTGCTCCTCTGCACTGCGGGATCACATTGTCAAAACCAGTGTGTAACATCACAGACAGGAAAGTCCATTCCAAATGCTCTCAAATAGGCGTAATCACATTATTATAGATGCCTGTTCACCTTTTCCATACGTGTTCTCAACTGTATGTCATTTAGTTCAAATCTAAGCTGGACAGAGATACGGCTGATGCCAAGAAAAGTATTTGAACTTGAATTAGGGTCAATAGATACAAGTATGTGACTTATATCTACTAAAACCGGTTCATATTTCAGAGGAAGAAATCGCTTCCTGTGCCTGTAATAACTATAAAACATTTTATTTACCCTCAACTAATGTGTGTGTGTGTGTGTGTGTGTGTGTGTGTGTGTGTGTGTGTGTGTGTGTGTGTGTGTGTGTGTGTGTGTGTGTGTGTGTGTGTGTGTGTGTGTGCGCGCGCAACTTTGTGGGAGGAGATAGCCCAGTGTTTTCTTGACCCAGCTGATGTTTTGTTTCCTGAAGTCGAGTTTCCCATGCAAAACGTTTTTCTTAGAATTCAGAGGCAGAGTTGGCCGATGGGAAGGTTGATCCCATGAATACACTTGGCTTTCCACTTTTTGAGGAAAGTTGTAAAAATTACACTTCAATGGTGATGTTTAATTAATTGTAATTGTTTTGAAGTCATTCTGTGTATTTATCATGTTGCTAATAATTGGTTAAAGACAAAGTACAACCCCTTTCAAAATTAACTATTCAAACTCAGTCAAATACACATACAAATATGAGAGAAAATAAAGAGAGGTGCAGGAATGATGTCTAAAATGAGGTCACTGATGTCATCTGTGTTTCTTCCTCCAGGTGGCGTGCTGTTGCCATGAGGGGGCCCTATTTCCAGCGCTGTTTGGCTGCAAATGTTTACCCAGAGGTACCTGATGGCGGCTGGGGCTGGGCTGTGGCCCTGGCCTTCTTCCTGGTGGAGGTCTGCACCTATGGGGCCCTGAAGAGCCTGGGTGTCTTCCTCCAGGATCTGATGGAGGAGTTTGGAGAGAGCAACAGCCGGGTGTCATGGGTCATCTCCATCTGTGTCTTTATCTTCACCTTCACTGGTCAGTCACTTCCCTCACACGTTTCCTTTCTTTTAGTTTAGTTTGTAATCTGCTTCTTACACTGGCAGACATGTGCAATACAAAGACTTTATTCAGAGAAAGTAAAGCTGTGACAGCCAGGAGAACTGTTTAAAACACATGCTCAAAGTAAGCCGGATTTTGCCGATGTGTTTATGTGGATTCAAAAGTCGTAAATAATCTAAAAAATGGAGGAGACCGATCTGATCGGAGCAACTGTGACAAATAATCCAAATGAAACCGGCATGGACAATGACTGTTTTAAAAATGCGCTTATCCAGAAAAGCCCGGTTTGGACACTTTATGGGCAGAAGAAACATTTCTATTAAAGAAAGAATTATACATTTCTGTCTTTTTATTCCTTTAATAGCTACTAACTTGAATTTTTATTCAAATTAATTAATCAATTATTTTTTATATTTTATTGTAATGTAGAGACAAGGCTTTTAGTGACAATCATGTATTGCTTTACAATTATACGTAAAAAAATAAATAATAAAAGTCTAAATATGATATTTGGCCTCAAATCATCTGAGGCCTGGCGCCCCCCCTGCGATCTTTGGCGCCCCCCAGGTTGGGAACCACTGCCCTAGAGGATGTGACGTCCACCCCCCATTCTATTGTGTATTCCTTGGATACTCTATTGATCTTTATATTTTCTATTGTACGATTCTCTGGCTGGGGCGCCAGGTCAAATCTCGCCTAGGGCTACAAATTGTCTAGAGCCGTCCCTGCATCGTATGACCGCCGGTGGAGTTTCTCAGGCTCCGGCAGCAACTTCGTGAGCGGTGGCAAAATCTTTGGCATGCCAAAGAATTGCCGAAAGACCTTACGAAGGTGTTGAATTTGTGTGTCCATTTTGCCCTTCGTAAGGCCATGGTGAGGGCATCTTGTCAAATCGTGTCATCTTCGTCTTTACTTCGTGTGATCATCGGTGATATCGGGCATTTTTCGCCTCACGAAGACAATACAAAGGAAACAAGAAGCTGCCCGATTGTCTTAGGAAGGCAACACGACTACGTGAAGCCCTCGCAATGCCGTTGTGTAGCCATCGTATCATAGTACAATTTGTGTTCTGTGAAACTGAAAAGGATATTACTTTTTTTTTGTTACTTTCGTTGCAGTTGTATGTCTTAAATGTAATTTAGGTTAACTTCCTGTTTTATTTAGATGCTTTTATTTAGATGCTTTTATTTTGAAGGCGAGTTTACGCTATTGACACAAAGTTGTTGTTGCTATGGAAACAACATGACGGAGTGTGTGGTTCGAGTGCCACCGTGTGGCCTTCTGTAGGCATCGTACTTGCTTCGGCTGTTGCTTGGCCGTTGACCAACTTCGGGGCCATCTTCGTGCGAAATTCACAATTCCATATTTGTGTGTCCATCTGGTGTCAATTTCGGGACAGTGTGACGCCAGCCTTACCCACGCACACGCTATTAAAGACACATAGAGAGAAGAAGGCATGAAAGTCTGCAAATGTGTGATATGCTTCTGACCTGCTGCATTTAAATGTTGATTTATGCAGGTTATTACGCTGCATGTAAACATGTTGTCCAGTCATCTCCAGGTGTATTTTGTGCACATACACATGTCCACTATTTATTGGTCAGAGGCCACGTCATGGTTTTGTGTAACTCATATATTTTTTTGTGCAAACCAGCCCCCCTCGCCACGATACTAAGCAACCGCTTTGGCCACCGCTCAGTGGTGATGGTGGGAGGCCTGCTCATCAGCCTGGGCACCATCAGCTCTGCCTTCACCAGGTCCATCAACCAGATGTATGTCACCATTGGAGTTATCTCAGGTACTTAACATATCTATCTATCATACATATGATATATATCCATCCATCATCTATCCATCCGTCCGTATATGTGTGTTTCTGGCTTTGTGTATCCTTGCAGTATGACTGTTATGCTCATACAATTTGAGGTACTTTGCTTTAGTATTTCAGTTTCCTGCTACTTTATACCAAGGTAGGAGGTAATAAGTCCACCACTGGTCATAAATGAACTAAAAGGGCTCCTAGCAGTGTTAACAACCACATCTGTTTCTTCCATAACTGTCCATGACTGATGGGGCTTTCACACCAACGCGGTTCCAGGGCCGGTTCGGAGCTAGAGTCTGAAAAGCACCGTTTTTTCCTGTTCACACCGCAGCGGAAAGCATAAAATTCCCTTTCAGATCACAATTGTCGGAACAGGAAGGGGCTGAAGAGGAGTGAATTAATAAGTTGAATGAAATTGGATTGGATGATAATGAAATAGGTGGAATAAATTGCCTCTGAAATGGACCGCAGCTAACTTAAAAACCTTTCCCCTCTCTCCCTTTTTTTGTCTTTACATGCCTTTTGTCTTGCAGCAGTAGCGGTAGCAAAGCTGAATCATCTCACACAGCCGGCCACCTTTGACAAAGGATGGACCTGACTCCTTGATCTTTGACTCAGCCATGCAGTGTTCCTTCCATTTGGGCCAGTGGATGTTATGTCCCCTTCTCCTCTTCTCGTTTGTTTGCAGGCCTCGGCTACTGCTTCACCTTCCTCCCAACCGTCACCATCCTCGCCCAGTACTTCTCCACACGGCGAGCCCTTGTCACCTCTGTCGCTTCCTCCGGAGAACCTTTCGCTATATTCGCCTTTGCTCCAGGTGAGTGTTCGGTATTAGGAGGAGAAAAATACGAACTTCGTCATTCATTCCTTATTGCTGCCCATTATGAAGTGGAAGTACCTTTTAGAATAATAAGAATACAGAGTTTAAAAGCTGGAATGGTTGATTGACATAAAAACAATTTCATCAGAAGTCTTACATTTCGATGCCAGGAGTGCTTTCATAAGAGTGAGAAATGTTAGTCATACTAACTTGCCTGCTAAAAAAAGACCACACCATTCCTTAATTAATCAGGATCAGAATAGGTTTATTAGCAAGTAGGTTTACACATACCAGGAATTTGTTTTGGTATGTGTATTGTGGATTTGGAGAAGGTTGATGACCGGGATCCCAGGGAGATACTGTGGTGTGGGGGAGTATAGGGTGAGGGGGTCTCTACTCAGGGCCACCGAATCTCTGTTCTCCCAAAGCGAGAGCTGTGTCCGGGCCTGGCAGTAAGTCGGACTCGTTTCCGGTGAGGGTTGGCCTCTGCCAGTCACGAATCCTGTTTGTGATATTCATGGTCAGGATTTCAAGACCTAGTCGTGGGGGATGGGGCTGCAGTTCGGTGGGCTAAGGATTGCATGGATTTTTCAGGGCCGATACGAATATGGATTTTTAAGTAATCAAGGAGACCGATAACCGATATATATATGTGCAGTAATAATGAAAACCGTGGTGTATAAATAAAAAAAACACAAACTCCAACACAAAACTTTGTTTAAATGCCTTTATTATGTTTAATTATTAAAAGAGGACTTTTTAAATGATTTATTAGATTAATAGAATCTTTACAAATAAAAATGCAGTGAGCTCCCAGCAGCATTAATGAATAAACAAAATAGCTCCCTGAAGTTTTATCGAAATGTGTGTGGCGTGTGCATGTGTAGAGCGAGAGAGAGAGAGCGAACGTAGTTTCTGGAAGTAAACGGGAGCAGCAGCAGTTATAAGTCTGTCCACCAAGTTAGCTGTACAAAGTCCCAGGTAAACACACCGGTAAACACACCGGTAAACACACCGGTAAACACACCAGCCTCCCAAGAGAACGCTTGCCTGTCCGCCTCATTAAAGAGTGTGTTAGTTAGTGTGAGTCTCTTCTCTACCTCTCATACTGCCTGTCACTTCTTTGAACTCTTCTGGGGACTTTCTCTTATTTGAAACTCCTCTTTTACTGGCGTTTGGCCTTTTTTTAACATTAGTGTGTGCGGGACGATTTCCCTTCGATTCTATTGGCTCTAACGGTCAGAAACAGATGTCGCATGTCAAAATCGAACAATGGGGGCCAGAGATAAGGAAAATCCACCCAAATGGCCCCAGAAGAGGTTTTTTTTGCTAAATCTGTCTAAAAAGGTCAAATATCACTTGTTTTGCATCAATCTTGATACAGGGTACTTATTATATGTTGTACTTTGGATTCCTAAAGCTTTTAGTCTTCCTTACCATCATCCAAGGTTAGTTTTCACTATAAGTACAACATATTTTTGGACAGACACTATAATTTACTACAGTTTTTTACTATGTTCAATCTGAATTTTCTTTAAAATAAAAACATCTATATTGATTCTGACTTTTCTACATCCAACTCACAGGTTTATCATTACTTTGAGAAAAAAGATTATTAATTTAATCCTTTTAGAAGGGAAGATATGGTCATTTGTTCTGGAAATGTCATTTTCGAGCCTGAAACCTGAAAAACAGGCTCAGGGCTTAACAGGTTAATGAAACAATTTCACAAAACTCCTTGACAAAATACCAGTACTACAGGAAAATAATGTGAATTCATGAGTTTAGTGTTTGTTTTTGTTAAGCAAAAAAGGCCGCTATTAATGTCGAGCCATGTGTTTATTGTAACTTTGGCAATACCTGCTGTACCTTCGGGACACCGCTCACTCAGATGCTCCAGTCTGCAAATGCAGATCTGTGGCTTGATGCCTTCAGTGTTGATAGGTTGTTACTTGTGATGTGTAACCAATCAGATAGTACTGTGGGCGGGATATTGCTCAAGACCACAGACAAAAATGCGATTTTCTCAGAGCCAACTTTATTATTATTTTCACAATAAAATCCGATACCGATAATCTGTAAAATGCTGAATATCGTCAACTTTTCTTTGGTCCACTCATTGTTACAGATGCAGGTTCAAAGGTGAATTATTGCATCATTGCGTCATAGTTTGCGTCATGACGTAACTGTTTACGTGGCTTCTTATGACCCACACAGCGTTTTACGTCGCTGATTTTCTCTGCAACACCGCTCACAACAACATCAATAGAGGACTGCGTCGGGTAGTTTTTAATTATACGAAGCCAGATTAAATTAAATAACTACTTATCCAACCTTGTACCTTTCTCCAGAGTGCCGTGGTGCATTGTTTATTAATGTGGTTCAGCTGCATTACTGCCCGCTGCAGTGCTGCTCGTCTACCGGAGTTTAGTCTACTGCTAACTCGCTGCAGCGGCCGCTGTAAAGTCTTCACTGTCCGACTGTCACACAAGCAGCTGATAAATATCCCCATAACTGATTGTGTTTTAGTCTGAAAGCTGTTTGGCATCACAACGCTGTTATGAAAGTTTCTCTGGCATTCGACAGGTGATGTTAGCATAGCAACCGAAGCTAATCAGATTATCTTGACTACTTGTTGCTATCATATTGTGGCATAAGCCGTTTTCTACACGCATATTTTACCGGCATCGTTTTCGTTATGATTTTACTTCATTCATTCCCAGGGTGTCCGCGGGGTCTGTATGGAAAGGGTCTTAAAAAAGGTCTTAAAATGTATTACATCTGACTTCAGGATTCCTGCATATACCCTGATTCCATCCGATAGCTGCAATCAGAGACGTGCACACTCAGGCTGCTTCTCAGGCCGATTAAATGAAATCCTTGCTTCCCTCACTTGTGTTGTTTCCCTGCGTTTAGTCCCTCCCACCAGGGAAGCATGGAGGGACGCAAGGAAACCACAAGAAGCAGGGAAATGAGTTTTAAGAGCAATGGGACGTCCTTTCCTCCTGAGCGTCACGTGAAGCGACGTCCGTTTGTGATGACGCTGCACAGCTGATCGTCTGACAGCAGCCAGCTCTGTCCCCGTTATTTCCACACACCCCCCCGCCTCTGTTAGTACACATTTACTGACACAAACATTTGTATCATCTGTTGGAGACCCAAATAAATAAAATAAAATAAGAAGTCATTGTCAAAAAAGATAAACGCCATTCTTAAAATGTATAAACGAACAATAGTTTGATTAATATTGATTAGAGTGCACAAAAGAAATAAAATAATTGAGAGAAGAAAAAGAGATATGTTATCTATCAAACCCCAGTTAGATTAACATTTTAATAGCACTTAATGACTGACTGAATGGAAATGACAATAAATGAAAATGTAAAACGAAAAAAGCGATCATGAAAATGTTTCCAATAAATGAATAAAATGATTTTTGACCACTTTGTTGTTCAGATATATCACATATTTGTAACTAAATGAGACATTAATTGAAACAAAACACGGTATAAACTGAGGAGTGACTCCCGTGAGGTTCATGTATTTTCTTCACTCTGCTCTCATGTCAAGAAGCATGAGATCAGTGCATGCACTGCATCGTCCAATCAGTGAGCGATACACAGTAAGGGGGCGGGGCGAGTATCTGAGGATTTCATCGGAGGATGGTCTGGTGGTTCCTCGATTATCGCTCCTCCATTATCGCTCCTCGCTCCTCGCTCCTCGATCCTCGGTCCTCCGGCAGAAATAAGAGCCATGGGACGGTACTCAAGATGGCGCAGGCAAATCAACTTCCGGTGAGACCGAGGACCGAGGAGCGAGGAGAATGAAAATAGTCGACCTGAGAAGCAGCCATAGACTCTAGGTAGTGCTTGAGCACCTGCCCGTTTTGCCCTCTGACAGCAATGTGCCCTTTTGAAAGTTCGTTTTTTACAGTTTTTTATTTCATTTTTTTACAGTGTACTGTATGTGGCTCATGGTAACATCGATCAATTCTGGATTAAAAGCTTCTAATATATACAACAATGCCCCAAATGCGCGATGTAATTTTGTCAGACATCCCCACACGTGCCCCGCGGCACTCCCGTACGTGCCCTGGCTGCAGCCCCTCCCTTCCCTGCTCTCAACGTGAACGCGTGACAGTCAGTCACTCAGTCAGACAGGCCACGTCGGGTGTGTGGTGCAGCAGCACGCAGCAACACGATTAAAAGTGCCCTAGTGACGACCAAGTGAGTAACCACCAGGTAACAAATACAACGAGTGTATTGTTTAGTCCCCTAAATCAGATGCCAAACTAAACTATAACTTTACTTCTTTTCTTGCATCCATCCATTTACTCTCGTTGTGCACTTTTGAAAATAGCAGATCTACACGCTCACAATGCGTCATTATGCTAGGGCTGAAGTGATTAAATGTATGTTTTGTAATAATCTTAATCAAAATCTACATAGTAACTAAAGTTTTCAAATAATTGTAGTGGAGTAAAAGTAGAATATTTGCATCTGAGATGTAGTGGAGTAGAAGTAAATGTATTGAAAATGGGAAATACTCAAGTAAAGTAAAAATGCCTCATAAAGTACAATATAAGTAGTAGTAACCTTATAGGTTTACATTAATGCTGCTGTTAAATGTTTCTAGGAGATTAACCCTTAATTATCATGCACAGCAGAGCAGTACATTGATTTAGCTCATTTGCATTTACCACTTGTAGAATAATGCCAAGAAGAGACAGGATAAGAAAAGAAAAGAGAGCTACAGCAGGCAGCTCTCTGCTCTCCTGGGTAAAGCAGCCTGAGCCTACCAGCAAGGAAGTTGAGGATGCAGATGTGCCTGATGAACCCTTACCCATCATCAATGATGAAGATGAAGAAGAAAGGTCAGAGTCAATACCAGAGTCATGTTAAGGGATGTTAACACTGTCTGTCTAGAGCCCTTTCATGCTCAGATTTGAACTGTGATAATAATAGTAGTAATAATAATAATAATAATAAATAATAATATAATTGTATTGAGAGGCCCACAATTTATTTTAACCACACTAAGTGATACTAAATCAGACATGAAGCTACTTACCAAATGACAAAAAAACAACAACTATGTGGTAGGGTGTTGCATTTTGGCCATGACAGTTAAAGTCTGGTGAGTCTTAATGTTATCATGCATTGCATTGCCTTACCCAAATAATTGAAATAAACATCATATTCTATATTGTTTGTATTCTAGGTAGCTACAGCAGGCTCAGGGAAGCAGCCCCCTGCTGTCCTGCAATAGTCCATCTAAGATGAGGGAGACAAATCCATAGAAAATATCTCTGAGTCAGACACAGATGAAGCAGAAATGTCAGAGTCCAGAGCAGCACCATGTTCAGAAACAGTGCTCTCTGATGATGACCAAAATGAGGGAGAGATGGAAGGAGTAACCAAAAAGCGAAAAGAAACGAACAAAATCCGCCATTATCCGGCAAATTTCCGCGCACAATTTTGCGCGCGAGCGAACGCCAGACCGCCACGACGACTCAGAAGGTGCCCTTTTTTTTCTCTTGAGCACCTGCCCCTATAAATGTCTGTGCACGCCACTGGCTGCAATAATACAACACAACAGGAAAACGTCTGCCTCTTCACATTGATCAATAACAGTGAATGGATGGTCATTAAAGTAAGGTAAAAGAAACAGAATCACACTAAGCCTGGTTAGTGTTGCCTGACTTTATATAAGTGTGTAGTCACATTCTAGTCACTTTGCTCAGCGCTACTGCTTGTCGCCATGAACTGTTATTGCTCTGATTAATCTCGACCCCCCTTCAATGTAAGTGTGAGGTATTTGGTTCTTAGATCTTGCCGGGTTGCCGAGTGGGGCCAGCTAAGAGAGAATAGACCAGACTCCAGCAAAGGTCAATTGTGTCTAGATCAGGGGTGCCCAACCTTTTTTTAACCGAGAGCTACTTTTAAAGTTGCCAGTCTGCCGAGATCTACCAGTCCAAATAGAGAGGCGTAGTTACTGACAGCCTACTACCAGGTAAATACACACTTCTACTTGTATAAAACTGACCTTTGTACGATTAATACTTCATAAAATACTGCAGATCCTTTATCTTACCTCTCTCTAGTCTACACACATACAAGTATTTAACTGAAGTTACACAACAGTGTTGTTGATACAGAGTTGGAGTCTATTCACACGTCACTACAGTGGGTAATGTTTAAGAAACATTGAACAGTGCTGCCACATATGACACAGGAAAAAAGAAAATACTCTGAACCCTTTCTTTGCCATTATATAAAAATAGTGTTGCTACAAAAGTATAAATTAGGCTTACTAATAAGACAACTCAGATCTGAAGCTACAGGAATCTGCTGCCAAAGTGCAATAAAAAAGACAACATTAATAGAATCAAACCCTTTTTTTGTTGCATTTTAGTCGAGTATAAAAAGAAATGCCTTTAAAATAGGATGCAAGCAACACTAGTTTCTTAACCTGAATTGATAATAGACTATAATCAATTTAAGTTTGCATTCTTATACCATTTTGTACAATAATTATAATGAATAAGTTCAAACAAACTAAAACTTACAGCTGATTAATAACGGTATCTAACTTGAGTTTTTATTATGTCAAAAACCTGTTGAAATGCTTCTGTTATTTTTACTGTCCCCAAAAAGCGCGTCGCAGCCTCCAGGAGCTTCTTTCACAACTTCGCCGTCTTTGAAAGACTTCATGTGTTTCGCAAGAATGTGACTGACACGATAAGATGCTCTGGTAGCAGCCTTGCTCTTGTTGTTGGGCCTGGTGAAAATGGACTGCTGTGCATTTAGCTGTCCTCTCAGGCCCCTCCCCTTTTGGAGCGTAGGGCAGAATTAGAAGGGAATTCCATCTCGTAGCGTTTGTGCACTGTTTTGAAATGCCGCTCCTAAATGACCCTTCTTCGATAAAGCCACGCTCGCATTGCAGATGAGACAGATGGACTTTGAATTGGAATAGATACAAAAATAATCATCCTCCCACTCGGAGTGAAAATTATATAAGTTTTGCTTCTGCCATAATTGCGGTCTTGTTTGTGTGCGGACTGTCACTCCTGTTGACACGGACAACGTTAGCGAATTAGTGCACTGCCCACTAGCCACGCCCCGACACATGGGGTCACGCCGGCCAATCACAAAGCTTTGATGCGTTCAAGTGCATTATTCGGGCACAGGAAGAGTATGTTATAGGACATTAACGATAAAACAGAATATTGTTGTTCTATTTTTAGACACATCTCGCGATCGACTGGGAATCTCCCCGCGATCGACCGGTCGATCGTGATCGACTGGTTGGGCACTAGATCAACTAAAATGCCGGGGATCAGGGCCGTATCCAGGATTTCCTAAATACCGAGGTCCAAACATGCTAGGGGGGTTCGGGGGTATACCCCCCGAGATTTTTGGGATTTTCATGATCTAGCTTTGTATGTCGGGGGCGGGAGATTAAAAAAAAAAACCAAGCTGTCAGACAGGCCCACCTCCAAGATTTTCAAGATTTTTTTTAAAGCTGCTGTGTGGGCGGGCCGTCACTCCTTCGCTGCTCCGATACAAGTCCGGGCTGCGGTGGTTTGTTGATACATGTCGTGTTCTTCTGTTTGCTTTAATCGAGGCTACGTAGTTATGCAGCGCCCCCATCATCAGTAAATGGAAGTTCTACAAAATACCCCGTTTAGTGCAATTATCAATCAATCAATGTTTATTTATACAGCCCAATATCACAAATGTTACATTTGTCTCAGTTGTCTTCACAGTGTGTACAGAATATCAGTATGACAATACGACACCCTCTGTCCTTAGACCCTCACATCGTACAAGGAAAAACTTCCAGAGAAACCCCACAGTTTAAAGGGAAAAATGGGAGAAACCTCAGGGAGAGCAACAGAGGAGGGATCCCTCTCCCAGGACGGACAGACGTGCAATAGATGCCGTATGTAAATCGAAAAGATAATACATTTACAACATAGGTAGTCCAAATGTTTGGAAATGCATGTGTCTATAATAATAAGATGAATCCACGAGGATGTCAGCAATCTTGTGGGAGCCATCAGTGAAGTAGTATGGTGAGAGTCTGGCAGGACCGCAGAGACAGGTTCAGCCACGACTCAAAGTCCAGGACTCAGATCCAGTGCTCAGAATAGAGGATCCAGGACACACGACCACAGCAACATGATTAGCCTCGACTCAGGATCCCGGCGTATATATGGACACAAAAAAGAGATTTGGGGGAAACTGGGTTAATCGGAACATGAGAGTACACAGGTACAAACAGACAGAAAGACGGAGTAAGGTGCCCCCCTCAACAGTCCAAGCCTATAGCAGCTAAACTAACGTGTCTACGTACATGCACTCCCTTAGGATAGGTTGAGGGAAAGGGTAGCAAGTAAGAAGTAGGAAACAGAGGTGGAGAGGCACACACAGGGAAAAAGGTCCCCATTGGAACCTGAATTTGTCAGAGGTAGGAGTGGGTCAGTGACTACGTTCCACACTCCCCGGCCGGGCTAGGCGTTCTCTGCAACCTGTTATCCTCTAATAAACCTTGAGAGGTCAGAGAGGGGAAAGGTTTGGATAAAGTTTTAAATATGAGATCTAAGTTTTTAGGATTTAAGTGAAAGAGTAAGAACTAAAATGTATAGGTGAAGAGGCACAACGTATCTACGTCAATGCACTCTTATTAGATTATTTTATCACTATAAGCTTTATCAAAAAGGAAGGTCTTAAGCGTACTCTTAAAAACGGATAGGGTGTCTGCCGCCCGAACACAAACTGGAAGCTGATTCCACAAATGTGGAGCTTGATAAGAAAAGGCTCTGGCTCCCATTGTACTTTTAGAGACTCTAGGAACAACCAACAACCCTGCATTCTTGGAACGCAATGCTCTAGTACAGGGATCGGCAACCCCGCGGCCCACGGGCCACATGCGGCCCTTTAAGCCCTCTGCTCTGGCTCCCTTGAGCTTAGACAAAAATAAGAAGGAAATAAAATAAAAGTATTTGTAGGACTATTTATATTTTGTTGCATGGTTGAAAATGTTTGGTATCTTGTATTTTGAGGTGATACTGTGACACATAAATAAAAAACAAAACGGTTTTAATTAGGTCAACTAAAATATGCGTCACATCCTGCTACGGTCCCGCGCGAGCGCCTTTTCTTGGAGGCGAATAACCTGACCCCCAGCTCGATGAGCGAACTATGGATAAATCAAAGAAAGTACCGGAGGAACACAGGATTGAATTCTGTGTGGACAGAGTTATATGCTTTCACAGCAAACGATGCTGGTTTACCGGTATGTTTGATATGTAGAGAGAAGTTGTCAAAGGTGGTGCAGCCTTTACGTATCGAGGAACAACAAGGGAGAGGAAGACAGCTGACGATCTTCAGTCATAATTCAATGGGGCATGTCATTTATTTCAGAAAACACTTTTTGTTATATTCCATGGAATGCTCTTAACGTCCCGATAGCAATGAATATATTAAATGCTTTGACAATAAATACATACAAAAATTAATCTCTGGAAGCCGTTGCGCTGTAAAAAGCACGACCAATCATCTGAGCCGGCCCGGCTAAAATAACTGGATGGCCTACCTGCCTGTCAGCCTTCCATCTGTGCACAAACTTATCTCGTGCCCTCATTGGTCATGTGCGCGTTCGTCTGTGTTGGAGGAGGGACTCTGTAAGAAAGTCTGAAGGAAGAGGCATATTTTTTCCGGTTGTTTACTTTCAAATTCTAGCGCACTCGAGCTGGTTTCTCCATTCTTACCTACCCTACCTTTAACTCTTTTTAGGGTGCCATAAAAAATATGTTTTATTTATTTCAAAGTGGGCCCATTTTAATAATATTTGTTTTTCCTTCAAATGTGCAGAGGACTCCCCAAGTGCTGTGTTTAATCTATTTTAAAGTAGGCCTGTGTATTATTTTTAATTCTCCTTATAAGAGTTCTTTGTTTCTTATTAGAGGTTAACAGTTTTATGTCATGTAATAAATAGCCTAATAAATACAAAAAAACTAGTTTTTGTCTGATATAACAATAAAAAATTATGAAATATGTTTTGCGGCTCCAGACAAAAAAATGTTTTGGAAAAAGGAGCAAAATGGCTCTTTTGGTCAAAAAGGTTGCAGACCCCTGCCCTAGTAGGACAGTAGGACATAATGAGTTCTTTAAGGTAAGATGGCACCTGCCCATTAAGGGCTTTGTAGGCGAGAAGAAGAATTTTAAATTCTATCCTGTGTTCTATAGGGAGCCAGTGTAAGGCAGCCAGAACAGAAGTAAAGTGGTCCCTTTTCCTAACTCTGGTTAGTACACGAGCTGCAGCATTTTGAATCAGCTGAAGCGACTTGACTGACTTCTTGGTACACCCTGATAATAAGGAGTTACAATAATCCAGCCTAGAAGTAACAAATGCATGGACTAGTTTCTCTGCATCGTTTTGAGGCAAGATATGCCTAATTTTGGCAATGTTGCGTAGATGGAAGTAGGCGGTCCTTGAGATTGATTTTATGTGGGCGTTAAAGGATAAATCCTGATCAAATATAACACCAAGATTCCTTACAGTCT
The DNA here is from genome assembly GCF_902827175.1 of Gymnodraco acuticeps. Taxonomy (NCBI): domain Eukaryota; kingdom Metazoa; phylum Chordata; class Actinopteri; order Perciformes; family Bathydraconidae; genus Gymnodraco; species Gymnodraco acuticeps. The sequence goes on from NW_022990385.1 coordinate 485,096, forward strand.
CACTGGAGGACAAATTAATGCCATCCATAGTTAGTATATCCTTAGATAATTTGTTTCGTAGATTCTTTGGGCCGAGTACAATAACTTCTGTTTTGGTCGTGTTTAACATAAAAAAATGTAAGGTCATCCACGTTTTTAAGTCCTTGAGGCAGTCTTGAATTTTATTTAGGTGATTGTTTTCATCAGGCTTGATGGATAAATATAGTTGAGTATCATCCGCATAACAGTGGAAATGTACAGAATGATTCCTTATAATATTGCCTAGCGGAAGCATATATAGTGTGAACAAAATAGGTCCAATCACTGAGCCCTGTGGCACTCCATGGCTAACTTTGGTTTGCATGGAAGATTCATCATTGACACGTACAAACTGAGAGCGTTCAGATAGATAGGACCTAAACCAGTCTAAAGCAGTTCCCTGTATGCCAACTAAGTGCTCTAGTCTTTGCAATAAGATATCATGGTCGATAGTATCAAATGCAGCACTGAGATCGAGCAAAACAAGAATAGAGACAAGTCCCTTGTCTGAGGCTATTAGAAGGTCATTTGTGACTTTAACCAGAGCTGTCTCTGTGCTATGATGTGTTCTAAAGCCAGACTGAAAATCTTCAAATAAATCATTGTTTTTTAAGTAATCACACAACTGTTTTGCGACCGCTTTCTCTAGAATTCTTGAGGAACGGAAGATTAGAAATAGGTCTATAGTTGGCTAAAACCTCTGGATCGAGGTTGTGCTTTTTAAGAAGCGGTTTTATCACTGCTACTTTGAATGATTGTGGAACATAGCCTGATAATAAAGACATATTCATAATATTTAATAAAGAAGTGCTAATTAATGGAAACACTTCCTTCAACAGCTTAGTTGGAATTGGGTCTAACATACACGTTGATGGTTTAGAAGAGAGAATCATTGAATTTAATTGTTCAAGGTTTATGGCTGAAAAGCATTCTAGTTTACTATCTAGTGAACATTAGAACTTACGTTTCCGGGAGCTGTTGATAACACTATACTGGTCAAAGGCAAGAGGTCATTAATTTTGTTTCTAAGAGTAACAATTTTATCATTAAAAAAGCACATCAAATCATTACTACTGAGTGCTATGGGAATAGAAGGCTCAATCGAGCTGTGGCTTTCTGTCAGCCTGGCTACAGTGCTGAAAAGAAATCTTGCATTATTCTTATTCTCATCTATTAATGAAGAGTAGTAGGCTGCTCTCGCTTTACGCAGTGCTTTCTTATATTCATTGAGAGTAATATGCCAAATTAAACGAGATTCTTCAAGTTTAGTGGAACGCCATATCCTTTCAAGTTGTCTCGACTTTTGCTTTATTTTGCGGGTTTCGGCATTATGCCATGGAGCTAATCTATGTTGTTTTATTTTCTTCTTTTTCAAAGGAGCAACAGAGTCTAATTTTATTCGCAGCGCATCTGTAGCACTATCAACAACATGATCAATTTGGGGTGGTGTACATTTTGTATAAGTTTCCTCCCTTACATGCAGACATGCTATCGAGTTAAGTATTGGTGGAATCTCTTCCTTAAATTTGGCTATAGCACTAACAGATAGGTTTCTGCTGCAGGAGCTTTTGACTAATGCTTTGTAGTCTAGTAACAGTACTTCAAAAGTTACTAAGAAATGGTCGGATAAAGCAGGATTATGCGGTTTGACTAATAGTTGCTCAATTTCAATACCATAAGTCAGAACAAGGTCGAGAGTGTGATTATAGCAGTGGGTTGGTTTATTTACACTCTGACAAAAACCAACAGAATCTAATATAGAGTTAAATGCAACAGTAAGGCTATTTTTATCATCGTCAACATGAATATTAAAGTCACCTACGATAATTACTTTATCTGTTTTAAGAACCAAAGTTGATAAAAACTCAGAGAATTCAGATAAGAATTCTGAATAAGGACCTGGTGCACGGTACACTGTAACAAATAAGATTGGCTGCAAAGTTTTCCAGGTCGGATGCGTAAGACTAAAAACGAGACTTTCAAAGGAGGTATAATTTAATTTTGGTTTAGTATTGATAAGTAAACTTGAGTCCAAAGATTGCTGCAACTCCACCTCCTCGGCCCGTGCCTCGGGCAATATGAGTATTGATATGGCTGGGTGGAGTGGCCTCATTTATGCTGACATATTCTTCATGTCTCAACCAAGTTTCAGTGAGACAGCATATATCAATATTATAATCTGATATTAAATCATTTACCAATATTGCTTTAGATGCTAGAGATCTTATGTTTAAGAGACCACATTTAATCTTCCTGTTTTGTTGCACTGTTGTAGTTGTTACATTTACTTTTATTAGGTTATTATGTATGACACCTCTATTAGGTTTTACCTTAACTTGTCCTTGGGCAGACACACACACCGCTAATATTGGGTATTTTATTGGAGAGAGCTTAGAGAAACATATAAAACTGCGACTCCAATTATTTCAAAAGTTTTGTTATATACACAGCTCGGAAAAAATTACCGAGGTCCGGACCTCGGTGACCTCAATGGTGGATACGGCCCTGCCGGGGATTGCAGGAAAAAGATTAATGAATGCGGTCTTTACTATAATTTGGACAATTTTGTACCAATATTCGGCGGGCAAGATTAAAAAGCCCAACGGGCCATATACGGCCCGCAGGCCTTAGTTTGCCCATGCCTATTCTAGAGTGAGGGGACAAAAAGAGAGCTGAGCCAGAAGGCAAAGCTCTGAACAAGATCGCGGATACAAGCGGCCGAGATGGGTTTTCTCCACAGGGTGGCTGGCATCTCCCTTAGGGATATGGTGAAGAGTTCAGTCATCCGGGAGGGACTCGGAGAAATACTGGAAACTTAGCTAAATGCTTTCCATATTCTTGTAGATAGTAGCAGGAAGTGAGCGGATAGTGGCCAAATGGCAGTACTACAACTTCCATGTAAGTCTGTGACGTCATGGGCCCAAAAAGACTTATTCCTATTGATTTACATTTTGACAGGGTAGTCTCTATAAATCAGCACATAATTTCTTTTGAGCCAAATAAACTTCCCAGTACAAACACTTTTATGGTCCTTATTTAGATCATGTTATACAATGAGTTTAAAGCCTCTCCATTCATCTGACTGAGCTGAGACCTGAGGTTCTATGGGTTCAGATCCCCAGATTACTGAGGTACTTTTGTATCTACAGTCAGGCCATTTTGGCTTCATGCGCAGCTGAGCATTTTCATAGAAATGAACGGGGCCCTGCTGCCAACGCAGTATCCAGTTCTCTTTGTTCCTATGCACAGCTATATTTGGAAATCCAGTGGAGGACAACTTGCCACAGCAATGCAGAGGTTATTTACTTCAGTACACTGTTAGCAAGAGGCCCTATTCACCTCAAAGGTTTTTTTGCAAATAACCTTTGTGAGACTCGTTGAGTGCTTCACAAAGCCACACAGTGTTTCGCAAGTCATTTTTGTGAAGCAGCAGCAGCAGTAGGAGATGGGTTAGTATCAGCAGTAAATGAATCCAGCTCTGAGAAGTGTTTGAGTGAACAGTCAGGCTGATATCAATGGGATCCAATTACTAACTGTAACATTGGATGGCGGTTCTGCATGCTCTGAATACAAGCCGCCAAGACGGTACCTAGAAAGAGACAACAAATATGCGACAGGTTAAATAGAAAGAGATAGTGGAGACAGGAAAGGAGGAGGGAAAAGGGATGTACAGTAAGGGTGTGGGTAAAGATGGTGTAGGAAGGGGAACGGATGAATGGAAGGGAAAGAGAGGGTGGCTTGTGAGACAAACGGCCGGAAGTGTTGGGTGTGAGCAGCTCAGCAGTCTGGGGGACTTCATTTAGTGAGGAATCACAGAGAGGAGATGATCTGGTAACAATAAAGCCTCCCTCTGTCCACAGCTCTGACCACACTGAAGGAACACATTGGCTGGCGCTACTGTCTGGTTGTCCTGGGAACCTTTCAGGCTTGTGTGATTGGCTGTGGGCTTCTCCTTCGTCCAATCATTATTGACCCCGGAGCCTGTAGAGGAGCACCATGAGTCAGACAAAGAGCAGCAGACTGTGTATACGCTGGAGAATGAGCAGACCAGGACCTCCATCAGTTCAGGGGGGTCCCAGGGTTCAGAGGACTCCGGGGTCAACTCCCTCTCCGCCTCCAGCTCAGACCTGAGGACTGCAGGAGCTGAGAGGCAGGCTCTGGTGGAGTGGGAGGTGAAGGACAATGAGGACAATGAGGACAAAGAGTCTTCAATGTCCACACCAACCATCCAAGTGAAGGAGAAGGATGAGGGGGTGCTGGCAGAGCTGGAGGCGGGTCCTCTACAGCGTCCTAGCCCTAGACTCCTGGACTTCTCTGTGCTCAGAGACACGACCTTCATCTGGTACTCCCTCTTTGGGATGTTCGCCACGCTGGGCTTCTTCGCCCCGCAGCTCTACGTCATCGAGCTGAGCAAGAGCCGGGGGGTGGAACCCGGACTGGCGTCCTACATGCTCTCTGTGATGGCTGTGGCTGAGATCCTGGGCCGGCTGTCCATCGGGGTGCTGCTGAGCAGGGTGCGCTGCAGGAAGACGCTGCTGCTGCTGGGCTGCGTGCTGCTGCTGAGCCTGGTGCTGCTGGCCTTCGCTGTGGTCTGGGAGTTCTGGGGTCTGGTGGTGTGCTGCGCCCTCTACGGCTACTTCGTGGGCACCGTCGGCTCCATTCACATCCCCATGCTGGCTGAGGAGGAAGTGGTTGGTATCGAGAAGATGGCGTCCTCTGTGGGGGTGTACCTCTTCATCCAAAGCTTTGCTGGGCTGGCAGGGCCGCCACTAGGAGGTAAAGATCCTCTACTCCTCTTCTTCTCTCTTACCCTGTCCACCTTCATTATCATCACACACATGGAGGCGTTTGTAGCACAGGGAAACCCCCTCAAGGCCTTACGCATCCAGGGCAATTTTGGAGCAGTGCATTTTCACGTCAATATAAACCTCAAAGTGATTTTATCCTCATGATTACTTTTACACAGAGCATTAATATTAGGCAGCTGAAAAGCGACCTTTTTGAAAAAAGGAAATAATTTGTTATCTTAACAATCGCAAATAAAGGCTTTAACACACAACGTTGTTGGTACAGGTGAGTTGCATCTATATTTATATTATATTAATGTTCAAAAATAACAACAGCAAGGCTCTTCAGTCTTAATGAAGACGGCGCACTGTATAACTGAACCGGCAGCGTATACCAGGTCCACTCCTTTCTTCACATATTATAAAAAAGCCACAGACATATCGCATTAGCAGGTGACTATTTCACATGTCATTTATCCGTCACACTGTGTGTAAAGGCCTTCAAACAAGTGACAGATCCTTTCCTATGCCAGTAGACAAGAATGCCTTCATCTGTTGTCCAGCAGCTCCACCTAACCCTCTCTGGTCCTGCAGGAGTGCTGGTGGACGTCACTCAGAACTACGGGGCTGCCTTCCTCTCCTCTGCGGTGGGCATGGCTCTCAGCGGCGTCTGCCTGGCCATGGTCGGCCCCGCCAAGGCCGGCATGTGCCAGAGACAGAGGCCCAACAGAGAGGAAGATAAGTGCACGGAGGAAGAGGACAAAATGTCGCAGGACAGTGGACAGCCAGACTTTTTGGACGTGGCTCCTGAGGACAGTTCACTCAGACAGACTGTGGATCAGAACAACAAGTCTGTAATGTGAACAGCACGACATCAGAGACACTCACATTCTGAAAAGCTTGAAGCCCCCTCTTTAGGAGAAGTCCCTCCTCTGAGACCAAAGGCATTTCCCCTAAAACTGTAGAACCACGACGAACACTGGCAGCCACCAAGGATGGTTTGAGGAATGCAGAAATCCACTATCACAATTATTTCTAGTGTCTCCGTACCAAACCCACTCACGTCCTGCCTGTGTGAGCAGTCTGCGCAGAGGACCTTTTCTTAATGCGTTTTACTTTGATTCAGTTTATAATGATATTATGATGATCATTTGTTTTTTATTGAATTGAAGGCCACTCCTGCCTGTTAAGTGCTGCGCTGCTTTCATCATGTATTTTAAATAAAATATGGCTTTAGTGGGGGATTTGGTCAACTGTGTGATTGTTCATACATTTCTTTAAATTCAGGTGAGGTATGGATTTGGATAAAGGTATTTGAAATACTAAATAATCCGAGACTCATACATACATGTAGTTGCCACATTTGATACATGATATGGGATATATATTACTTACAGTCTATTATGCGTCCATCAGGCTCCGTCTGAAGGTTAGGAGCTCTGGCTGTAGTGGACCATCATGTCAGCACAAACCTCATCATGTTCTCCTTGATAAATAACTAAATCATTCAAACTGGTTCGAGGGGTTTCAAATGGATTTTAATTGAAGCAAAACATATTTCATCTAGTTCTTTAAAGTGAGACTCAATTTGAGTGTATACCCTCAGTCTTTCAGCCTGACACACACAAGTTTAAATTGTATTTTAATTGTATGATTTGTCATCGTCTTCGCCTTGCTCTGAAGAAAATGTCTTAGGCTCCCAGCATGTCAGTCCAGAGACTGTATAAAGGTGAATCATTACATTTATGCAGCTGTAAAACGTATTAGCATCTTTTGGAAAACCACGACAGTATGAAATATAAAGGTCTTGTCCAATCAGGCAGCACAGACATGATTTAAAAAAACAAACAGTTTATTTATGTTTGTTTTAGGAGTAGAAGGATAAGACAGCATAAGTTAGACTGTACATGGAAAGCTTTTCTATCTTCAAATATCAAAACTGGGAGAAACGCTTTATCTGCCTGTGGCATCATTTCAAAAAACCTAAAACAGTACATGAAGTATAAAACCTTGGTTAACAGGATTGTTACGGCAGTAAAGGCAGAGCATGGAGAAGGAGGCACTAAACATCAGTATATTGGCAGATCCTTAAACATACATTTGTATAAGACACTGGCTTTAAGAGAATCATCAGTCAGTCAAATCATCATTAGTTTTATAATAACACCGAGTGACGGGTGGAGCAGTGCTGTTGCATAGTGTGGACTCTGGAGGGGACAGTGTCCTCTCACGGTTTAAGAAAGAAAGCTTTACCTTCTACTGTCAACCAGAAGTCACAGAGCAGAAGCTGCAGCGTACAAAACTTCTATATCAGACATTTCAGAAGGCAAAGGCAGCGTGTTGGAAAGACGAGAATCTGTGTTCATGTATGGACCGCTGCTCCACATGCAGCTTTGGAAGCAATGATCAAAGAAGGCCTCTTCCCTAAATCAGAATAGTGTCAGTTCCCGGCATGATGGTGTTGACCTACTGTAGCACTCTTCTCTATGTGCCCCCTGGGATCTGGTGTCAAATCCTTAAGGCTCTGGGAGACAGACTGTGAACATGCGCTGACCGAGCAGGTCTCATCATCTAACTGCAAGCTCAAGGCCCCTTCACATGGCACAACGAAAACAGGTGTGAGTATGAAGTGTCAGCCATGATGAGTTTAGTCTCTCCAATCCGCTGCTTCCTGTCTTATCTCATAGGACCTGGGGAACACTGGACCAACTTTACCAAAGGAGAGGCGATAATGGCGTCCCATTTAAATGAGACTACTCAAAGACATGTCGCCGAACATTAGCTGCCTTTAGCTTAGCGGTGGTGATGCGCAGTCATGTATAAGTGTCATAAAGGTGTGTCTGCCACAGATCTTATTTTCTAAATCATTTACATCCACCACCACGGTTTAACTGCACCATGGATACATGGAAATAATCCTTAAGAGGTGCAAGTGTGTTCTGGACAGATCATTACTGGAAGAGTACATCCTTGAGTTTGGCACTGTATTAATTCTCTATGTATTTAATGCTTCTTTAAAAAAACATCTGTGGCTTAGTGTAGCTGCATGGGATTATTATAATTTAGTTGAGACCTAACATGTCATTTTTGTTACTATTATTCAGCAGCGTACGTCTGCAAAGACACGCAGAAGAGTACGACTCACGTTTGTCTGAAGCGTACTGAACCTTTACAGTCAGGGACAGCAGAGCCACCAATAAATAAATAAATATATATATAAAGCAAAAAGCTGATGAGTGTCCATTTGGCTATATATATATATATATATATATATATATATATATATAAATACAGCCAAATGGACACTCATCAGCTTTTTGCTTTCAAACAATGTTCCTGCTCTTCAGCAGTGATCAGAGCAGGTGGTCTCTGCTGTCAGGCCTGAGGAGCACTGAGCTCAGTGTAAGATGCACGGTTCAGAATGGGAATGCTGTCTATTGGATTTGTGTCTTTGGTAAACACACGTCTATGACAGTTCCACGTTTCGTTAAGCAGGATCATCTCCACATATTAACACCACTTTATGATTTTTTTTTAAAGTAAAAAGCTAACGTTAGGCTATAAGGAACTACAGCAAGGTAACATGACTTAATGTCACCACCGCTAAGCTAAAGGCGGCTAATGTTGGGCGTGATCGTGATGACGTTTAGTTATCTCATTTAGACACTTGTTAGCAACTTGAAAGTGTTAATATGCTAACTCATTCCTAGGTTTTAGGACTCATTCCTGCGGCACTCTATGATGATGGTGGTTTAGCTCCATTATAGAGCTGACAGTGTAAAGCACCGCCCTGTGAGAGGGGAGGCTGTGTGGGGGTCAGGGCCTGCTCTGCTGACCTCAAGTCTTTCCATGTCCTCTGGCGGGTTGCAGGCTGTCTGAGCAGCAGGACAGTGTGCGTCCCAAAGACAAAGACTGCTTCATCCAGATGCACACACTGGCAGTTTGAGGAATTCACTGAGCTGTTGGCGGTCAGCTTCATCTCTTAGATTTGTGAAAACACACACCCTGGTTAGCCATGTGACCTTGTTGCTCCATGCTAACCCACGTTGTGAGTGGGTGACTGGAAAGACTGCACTGAGGGGACAATAATGATCGGATCCGTCAGTCCCACCTTACAGCCTAGAACAAACATCAGATCCAAGAGGCAAGCTGAATTATTCTGCAAAATGGAGGATTAAAAAATGATTACAGAACAGCTATCTAAGAGGCTGGAGCATCGGAGCCACATGGAGGACTTCAAGTGTCCTCACATCTGGAGGAAGCTAAGGAAGACACCTTCAGGCAGGCAGCAGGCTCATTGTCACACACACAGGACTGAGGACGGTTACAGCTGTTAGGAACCACATAAGGACACGTTAGGACACGTTAAACATGACAGGAAGTCCAGAGGACAATGAGGACATTAGTGACATACAGGCTGGATATGAAATACCTTTCTTTTTAACTAATGGAGGAGAGACAGAAAGCAGTAACACAGGTACCTTTCAGGAAAATACAAATGATTTGTTGAACAAAGGAACAGACTGAGCCACCTTACCACTTGCAGAATAATACAAAACACTTAGTGGTAATCCTACAGGGAGAGAGAAGGGACAAATCCGTCCTCATGTCTGACAGAGAGGAAACTACAGGCCTGGATGTGAGTGGCCATTTCCAACCAGCCGGAGCCCTCAGGGGTTACAGCTTTTAATGAGACCAGTTTCACTATGTACAACTATCCAAACATTAAGTTACTGGATATTTACACTGAAGGACATTTTTAAACCAATGTTCTTTAATCTTGTGCAAGACATATTACCTTAAGATTCTGCCTGGCACATTTGGAAATTCCTGTAACTCCATGGATCTTAGATATGGAAATGATCAATTGAACAGGACTAGTGAAGAGCGCCTCAGTGTGCAGCGTTGTGATGCAGACACTGACGCATGATGCAGACACTGTGACGCAGACACTGACACGCAGACACTGTGACGCAGACACTGACACGCAGACACTGTGACGCAGACACTGTGACGCAGACACTGACATGCAGACACTGTGATGCAGACAATGTGATGCAGACACTGTGACGCAGACACTGTGATGCAGACACTGTGATGCAGACACTGACACGCAGACACTGTGACGCAGACACTGTGACGCAGACACTGACATGCAGACACTGTGATGCAGACAATGTGATGCAGACACTGTGACGCAGACACTGTGACGCAGACACTGACATGCAGACACTGTGATGCAGACAATGTGATGCAGACAATGTGATGCAGACAATGTGATGCAGACACTGTGATGCAGACAATGTGATGCAGACAATGTGATGCAGACAATGTGATGCAGACACTGTGATGCAGACAATGTGATGCAGACACTGTGACGCATGATGCAGACACTGTGACGCAGACACTGTGACGCATGATGCAGACACTGTGACGCAGACACTGTGACGCATGATGCAGACACTGTGACGCAGACACTGTGACGCAGACACTGTGACGCATGATGCAGACACTGACGCATGATGCAGACACTGTGACGCAGACACTGTGACGCAGACACTGGGACGCAGACACTGTGACGCAGACACTGTGACGCATGATGCAGACACTGTGACGCAGACACTGTGACGCAGACACTGTGACGCAGACACTGGGACGCAGACACTGTGACGCAGACACTGTGACGCATGATGCAGACACTGTGACGCAGACACTGTGACGCAGACACTGTGACGCATGATGCAGACACTGTGACGCAGACACTGTGACGCATGATGCAGACACTGTGACGCAGACACTGGGACGCAGACACTGACGAAATCAACAGGGAAACTGTTAATCGACAGCTTTCAAATTTCCTTTGGGAACTTTGGGTATGATCTTTTTCCACACAAGATGGTTGCCATAAAAATATGTTCAATAGAAGAAATTGACTTCATTCACGTGCTAAGTATCTGGATCATGGTATTTGCATAGGAAGAAACAGAAAGGCCCTCTGGTGCCACACCGCTCAGTGCAGGGCTACTCGCTCACTCATTTGGTTGGGAGTTGCATCACATGCTTTAACCCTTAAAAACAGCTAGTTTGAGTATTGCGATTCAATCCTGATATGGGCAGAATGGAAATATCACAAGATGTTTCAATATCTAAATGTATGTAGGTACAGCTCACGTGATAAAAGGGTAAAATGACTCAGTTTCTATGTTAGTGCAGCCCCTGCTGCTAAAGGGTGGTCCTGGTTGGAGATGGCCAGAGTTCAGCTTCAGAAGAATAGTGGAACCGAGTGGGGGTGCTGGTTGGCTTAAACCAGACAGGTGGTGTTAACAATGTGCCCTGAGAAACTGCAAAATACAACGTGTCACCATCACCGCTGCACTAGCTCCCCTTATAGCACGCTGTTTAACTTTACAAGTGGTATATGGATCCAGTTAGCTGTAACAGAGTCCATCAGAAAAAAAAGGTGTCAACCCCTTTAAAATATAAGTTAAAGAAAAATACATAGGTACAAACAGTATATTCATATATTAGAAAAGAAACAAATGATTAGAAAAAACTAGAATTAAGTGGACTTTGGAACGGTTATTCCTATCTGTCTGTGTGTGTGCGTGTGTGTTAGTTCAACTGCCCAAAAAGGAAATCCCCACAGTGATGTCATCATCAAGCGCCAGTGGAACGCAGATGTAAAACAGGAGACGGAACCAAGGAAGTTCTGAACAGGAAGGCAACACCTGGTAACAGCTTCTCAGTAACAGTGATTAACCCCCCCCGGCAACAGTGGTCAGAGCAGCACAGAGAGGAGTGTGGGGTGAATTAAAGCAACACATAGTGAGGACACATCATACAGGGTGCAGATTCACTGTGGACGGGGGCTGGAGGTCATTTACAGTGGTTTCAAGGCTAGGGGGGGGGGCCTCTGAGCCAAAGGTGGCTGTTATAAGTCTTAGTGAAGCAGCTCAGTAAGGCAGAGAAGTGTGGGGGGGAATGGCTGTAGTAGTGGTGGCTTTAATACACAGTCAAAGTTCTAGAGAGAGGAGCCGCTCACATCAGGGAGGGAAGACGGACGGGTGGAGAGAGGCTGCCTGCTCCCTGCAGGACACCCGCTTTCCTTCTGCCTCCACCTATCCCTGCTCCCCCCCGCTCCCCCCTCACTGCAGCATCAGCAGCTTGATGTTGTCGTGCAGGATGGTGTCCTTGACGTCGCGGAACACCAGCCGGATGTTCTCCGTGTTGATGGCTGTGGTGAAGTGGTGGTACAGCGGCTTCTGTTGGTTCTCACGGCGCTTTTTACGAAAGCACTCCACCAGGAAGCGCTGGACATCTGCCAGGCTGGAGGGCTCGCCCGAGAACTCAGGGAAGTAGTCTTTGATGGACACCTGCTTCACCTTCTCCTCCAGCAGGTCCGTCTTGTTGAGGAAGAGGATGATGGAGACGTTGCTGAACACCCGGTTGTTGACGATGGTCTCGAAGATGTTGAGCGACTCGCTCAGCCGGTTGGTCTGCCGGTCCTCCATCAGCACCTGGAGTGTGACAGTGCATGTGAGTGCGTGGGTTAAAGCTGACAGCGACAACGTGTGTGTGTCAGGTTGATTTAAAGGTCACATGTCATGCTTTTCCGGTTAGTACCCGTCCCCTTGTGTGTTATGGAGGTTTTTATGCATGTAAACGGTGTGTAGAGTCACAACCCTCAAAGTACACCATGTAGCGAGTAAAACTCTAAAACAGAAAATACCTCCCCAAAACGCCTCGTTGGTGAAACGTCACTGTCCATTTGATTCTTCCGGGTACATCATGATGTCATGTCGTCCCCGGAACGAAATGGACCAATCCGTGGAGCCGTTACGTTAAGCCCCCGCTGATTGGTCCAAATTGACCAATCCACGGACTTCCTCACACACTCAGTGCATGCAGCTCTGCTGATCTCTCCTCCCTGGCTGCAGGCTGATAACAGACAGTTGGGATCGTGGCGAAATTCTCTCTGCAGACCCATTCTCTCTGCAGACCCATTCTCACTGCAGACCCATTCTCTCTACAGACCCATTCTCTCTGCAGACCCGTTCTCTCTGCAGACCCATTCTCTCCGCAGACCCATTCTCTCTGCAGACCCATTCTCTCTGCGGACCCATTCTCACTGCGGACCCATTCTCTCTGCAGACCCATTCTCTCTGCAGACCCATTCTCTCTGCAGACCCGTTCTCTCTGCAGACCCATTCTCTCTGCAGACCCATTCTCTCTGCAGACCCATTCTCACTGCAGACCCATTCTCTCTGCAGACCCATTCTCTCTACAGACCCATTCTCTCTGCAGACCCATTCTCTCTGCGGACCCATTCTCTCTACGGACCCGTTCTCTCTGCGGACCCGTTCTCTCTGCGGACCCGTTCTCTCTGCGGACCCGTTCTCGCTGCGGGACCCGTTCTCTCTGCGGACCCGTTCTCTCTGCGGACCCTTCTCTCTCTGCGGACCCGTTCTCTCTTGCGGACCCGTTCTCTCTGCGGACCCGTTCTCTCTACGGACCCGTTTCTCTCTACGGACCCGATTCTCTCTGCGGACCGTTCTCTCTGCGGACCCGTTCTCTCTGCGGACCCGTTCTCTCTGCGGACCCGTTCTCCTCTGCGGACCCGTTCTCTCTACGGACCCGTTCTCTCTGCGGACCCGTTCTCTCTGCGGACCCGTTCTCTCTGCGGACCCGTTCTCTCTGCGGACCCGTTCTCTCTGCGGACCCGTTCTCTCTGCGGACCATTCTCTCTACGGACCCATTCCTCTGCGGACCCGTTCTCTCTGCGGACCCATTCTCTCTGCGGACCCATTCTCTCTGCGGACCCATTCTCTCTGCGGACCCATTCTCTCTGCGGACCCATTCTCTCTACGGACCCATTCTCACTGCGGACCCATTCTCACTGCGGACCCATTTCTCTCTGCGGACCCATTCTCTCTGCGGACCCATTCTCTCTGCGGACCCATTCTCTCTGCGGACCCATTCTCTCTGCGGACCCATTCTCTCTGCGGACCCATTCTCTCTGCGGACCCATTCTCACAGCGGACCCGTTCTCTCTGCAGACCCATTCTCTCTGCGGACCCGTTCTCTCTGCAGACCCGTTCTCTCTGCGGACCCGTTCTCACAGCAGACCCGTTCTCTCTGCAGAACCCGTTCTCTCTGCAGGACCCGTTCTCTCTGCAGACCCGCTTCTCTCATGCAGACCCATTCTCTCTGCAGACCCATTCTCTCTGCAGACCCCATTCTCTCTGCAGACCCCATTCTCACACAGCGTTTATCAACCTTTTTCTTACTCAATATCAAGCCACACTTATTGTTTTTACTTCGGCTGTGACTTTGTGTGTGCTCAGGGTGAGTTTGGCTGTGTATCGCTAAACAAGGAAATCACACCTCCACGGAGCTCAGCGCGATTCACAACGTCCCGACTGGTCCCGACCAATCGGAGCACACTGGGCTCACAGGGAGGGGGGGGCAAGAGCTGCAACGAGCCGTTTAGTGGAGAGAGTGAATACACGTAGTTTACAGAGATGCTGCTTGTGAAACCAATGTGAGTTTGGAAAATTGCACAGTATAAATCTATTCTAGTAGACCTCAACAATGGCATTATGATCAGTGGAAATGGCCATGACATGTGACCTTTAATAGCCACCTATCGTTTTAAGACCACTTAAAATATCCAATAAGTGAGCAAAATGAGTTAAAATATTTATAATCGTGCAAGTTGAAAAATAAACTAGGCACAAATGAGATCAGATAAAATAATAACACAGAATTAAATATGAGCAATATGAAGAATTCAGCGATGTTTTCAGCTGGAAAGAAATACAACTCATGATGTAGTCCATCTATTTGGAGAACAGTAAATATTGATATGTAAACCTTTCTAATGATAAAACGATATGGTCAGTACTTTTTTGTTTAATCTTGTTTGAATGAAATACTTAAAAAAAAAAAAAAGGTACAACAACAAATTTGTCCCATTTTCTCATCAACTATGAACATACAAGTACCACATTCAAAGAAAGAATTATTATATTGACAGCTTTTTCCTTAATATTTGTACAATATGTCTTTGAAACAATAGTTTGATTTCATGCGCTGTGTCACATTAGCTGAGAAATTCCATTTATTATTATTATTATTGTTATCTATTCAGACCATAGGCCTGAGGCCTGTACTACGAAGCAGGATTTTGGCTAAGCGGCTAACTTCAGGGAAAACTCCGGTTTTCCGGTCCTACGACGCTGGTTCTCTTTTTAGCGGGCTAGATCTCCATGGTAACTAATGCTGAGCGGCTAGCCTGGTCCGGAGCAGGTTAGGTTCCAGAATAAGAGATCAAGTCAGTGAAAGCTGCTGACCAATCAGAGCTCAGTGTGCGGAGTATTAAAGCGATCAAGTCATATTACAGGAGAAAATACAGAAAAGCTGCCGTCGCAGGAAAGACGGCCGGCAAAAATCACCAACTGTGTGAACGTGAACATTAATAGAATATCACCTCCCATCTTCAGAGCAATCTGACTATTATAACATTAGCGTTAAGAAAGCTTACTTAAAGTAACCGGATCAAAGTAACATTACGTAGCCTACAGTCCGCAGCACTGTGAGTGCAGACGTTGATGTGTCCCATTATCATTCATATCACATCATAATGTATCATATATTTCCTTATCTGAGTCAGCTGAGCCGTATCTGGCCGTGCAAAACTCACAGTGTCACATCAGGGTATATGCTGGAATCCTGAAGTCAAATTGAACACCTTTTAAGACCTTTTTTAAGACCCTTTCCATACATTTTAAGACCTCATCGCAACTTCGAGTTCTAACCGGTTACATTGGCGACACACTTTACCTCACATTTACTATATTGATTGTAAGATAGCACAACTAAACAGAGTGCAGTCAGACTACTGAAGCCTCCTCTCCACATGAACTTCAACCTCTCTGTGAAGGTCAGGTTTAATGCAGTATGCTGCTTTGTTGCTTCTGTACTCTGTGCTCTTTCATTCCAGTAAAACTCCTCAGAAACCATTAGAAACCAGTATTTGACCAATAAACAAAACAATTGACAAAACTTTGAACTATGAAATATATGAAGCTGGTGAGCTTCAGCGGGGTAATGCCATATAGGAGCTGCCTCACAAATACCCAGGGGTTAAATTGGGCTGGGACTGTCCGGGGCTAAGCCCGGCACATAGGACGATGCTCTGACGTCATCACCCTCGCACATTTATCATATGTTTACAAAAAACGATATATATGTTAAGACTTTTATCGTTCTTAATATAGACTATATTTAGGGTCGATATGTGTTGACCTTACTTTAAAATAGCAGATCTCTGTGACCGGATATAGTTTGGCTTAGACCCCGGCCCCACGAGGACGCATACAGTAAAACACATACGCAAACGCAAAAAAGTCTTCCGCTCACACGCATTCAATTCATTAACGTGTCCGTTCACACTAGACCGCTGGAAATGCTGGAAACGCTGTAGTACATATGCCAGGCCTGTAAGTGGCGCTGCTGCCGCCACAAAATACACCAAAAGCAGCAAAGAAGACCCCGGAGCATGGTTGTCATGGTTGCCCTTCTGTTTATTCTCCGCGGTGGACGGCGTGTTCTCCTGCTGTATATCTCTCAGGTAGTCCATCAGCAGATAAAGAGCAAGGCAACGAAACTTAAAATAAGAAGCAGCATTTTATGGCACGCTATGCATGGGGCCACCTTGAGGGGGTTTCCCGACATGTTGTTTCAGTAAATTAAAGGGAGTTTCATGTTGTCGTTTCTGTGGACCTTCTTAATACCTTGGAAAATGCCGTTTAATACTTTTTAATAGCCTTAATTTTCGCTAAATTGATTTATCAACTTTTAATACTTTTTAAGACCCGCGGACACCCTGCACATACTGTATGCAGAAGTATTATTTTAAGCAACACATTAAGTTGACGAAACACTCGAGACAAATGTAATTAAAGTCAGATCCACTCGTGTCTTAGACGGGCAGTGATATCATAAAACCTGTTAATGTACGCATACCAGCTGTATTCACCTTGCAGGTGCAGCTATGTGGCTTTGATCCTGGATAAAGTGTTTAAGTCATGGATGTTTAAAGTTTTCATATTTGTCTAATTATAGTTGACTTTTCATTCAGGAGGTATGACGCGCTGCGCTGTCAGTATGCTTGTCCATGTTTGTGATTGGTCAAATGTTGCTAACCCCGCCCCCTTTCATGTGAACGCGCTCTCAGTCGGAGAGAGAAACCCTGGTTGATTTATCGAGTTGATAACCAGCGTCGTAGGACCGCTTAGCGAGAGCACGTTTGTTAGGGTTAGGTAAGCCGGGTAACTCAAACATATCCAGGGTCTGTTGAACTGGCTTCGTAGTACAGGCCTCATGTCTATGTGTATCATGATATCTCGATATGAAGGATGAAGATGTGGTTCCAATTAGGGGTGAGCGATATGACGATATATATCGTCGTGACGATATTAGGTCTCCACGATATGCTTTTTCAGAGATATCGTATCTATCGTGATAAAAAAAAACAACTTGAAAAAAAAACAACAGATGCTTTAAAGCTGTCTAGTCAGGATTCAGACAGTATTGCACTTCATTTATTGTCTTGGTTGATTCTGTTGGCTTATATTTTTCTTTTATTTGCGTGCATATGAAACGCTAACCATTCCCATTGAGATCATTAAAACTGTCATTTGAACAGCGATCAAGCCTGAAGCCACAGAGACGGACACAATCCCCTGTCCGGCTAGGGTTAGGCAACACACTCTCACTCCATAATCGTCCAGGAGCGACGTTTGGTCAGGGTCTCGTGGCGTGCAGTTGTGACGCTCCTAGGCTCCTTCAGCTTCATAAAGGGACGCAAATAGCTTTCAACTGATTGCAATGTATTCCCATCTGCGGCGGGATTTGACGCTCATGGAAGCACGGCATTCGTTTGTGTCGGCTGCCCTTAAAGGCAATGTGAGCGTCCATTCTCATTGGATAACGGAGAATTGTACACCCGGAAGTAAGTATTCCTCTTACTGTCGATTGATTTTACAGTGATATCTGCACTACTCATCGACTAAAAAACACCAGATTATCCTTGTTAATTACACAACATTGATTGGTTTAAATTGTGTGCAATGCTTTTGTATTTTCCCCCTTCGATTCAGAGAAACAAATGTTTTTTCTGAATAAAGGATGGCAGAAGACACTACACTACCCAGAATCCCCAGCTATCGTTTGGACTACACCATGTGCTCTGTTTGACAAACCCCGTGATAGTCCTCAAGCTCTGTGATTGGAGAGTGGGCTCCGAGGGTTACGCCGAGCCTCGAACAGCACTTGAAATGGGATGGAACCACGGCAGACTGTCCAAAACTGGATTTGAACGGCTGGGGGAGCGGGAGGGGAAGAGGCTCTCCGTGCGCGGCGCAGGGGGCTATGACAGCGGACGGAGGGGCTATGACAGCGGACGGAGAGCCTCTTCCCCTCCCGCTCCCCCAGCCTCACCTACTGATTTTAATTTCACCATATATCAAGCCCGATCGATTTCACAATGTCAGCGCACCTCTGCTTTCGTGTTGGTAGTTCAGTCCGAGTTGTTTGACACGCTAGTGCTAGTGCTACCTCAGAAAGTTCATTTTTATACTGAGAAACTGTGCCTTGAACTTGAAGCAATATCAACATGTTGAATTGTTCATTCAGGGATTCATTTCAGAAATAAAACCAGCTTGAAATGCTATTTTGGTCTGTTACACCTTTTTGTTTGAGTTTCTGTTACCTTGTAGGTGCTTGTACTGTTAAGTAACTTGAAAAATAACCATAATAACCGACATGAAAAAATATCGTGATATATATCGTCTATCGTGATACTGCTTGAAAAATATCGTGATAATATATTTTTCAATATCGCCCACCCCTAGTTCCAATGAAAGACGATACATGATTACAGTGAACTCTGATAAATTATAATATATACATATATACAGTGGGGCAAAAAAATATTTAGTCAGCCACCAATTGTGCAAGTTCTCCCACTTAAAAAGATGAGAGGCCTGTAATTTTCCTCCTAGGTACACTTCAACTATGAGAGACAGAATGGGGGGAAAGAATCCAGGAAATCACATTGTAGGATTTTTAATGAATTAATTGGTAAATTCCTCTGTAAAATAAGTATTTGGTCACCTACAAACAAACAAGATGTCTGGCTCTCACAGACCTGTAACTTCTTCTTTAAGAGCCTCCTCTGTCCTCCACTCGTTAACTGTATTAATGGCAGCTGTTTGAACTCGTTATCAGTATAAAAGACACCTGTCCACAACCTCAAACAGTCACACTCCAAACTCCACTATGGCCAAGACCAAAGAGCTGTCAAAGGACACCAGAAACAAAATTGTAGACCTGCACCAGGCTGGGAAGACTGAATCTGCAATAGGTAAGCAGCTTGGTGTGAAGAAATCAACTGTGGGAGCAATTATTAGAAAATGGAAGACATACAAGACCACTGATAATCTCCCTTGATCTGGGGCTCCACGCAAGATCTCACCCCGTGGGGTCAAAATGATCACAAGAACGGTGAGCAAAGATCCCAGAACCACACGGGGGGACCTAGTCAATGACCTGCAGAGAGCTGGGACCAAAGTAACAAAGGCTACCATCAGTAACACACTACGCCGCCAGGGACTCAAATCCTGCAGTGCCAGACGTGTCCCCCTGCTTAAGCCAGTACATGTCCAGGCCCGTCTGAAGTTTGCTAGAGAGCATTTAGATGATCCAGGAGAGGATTGGGAGAATGTCATATGGTCAGATGAAACCAAAATAGAACTTTTTGGCGAAAACTCAACTAGACGTGTTTGGAGGAGAACGAATGCTGAGTTGCATCCAAAGAACACCATACCTACTGTGAAACATGGGGGTGGAAACATCATGCTTTGGGGCTGTTTTTCTGCAAAGGGACCAGGACGACTGATCCGTGTAAAGGAAAGAATGAATGGGGCCATGTATCGTGAGATTTTGAGTGACGACCCTCCTTCCATCAGCAAGGGCATTGAAGATGAAACGTGGCTGGGTCTTTCAGCATGACAATGATCCCAAACACACCGCCCGGGCACGAAGGAGTGGCTTCGTAAGAAGCATTTCAAGGTCCTGGAGTGGCCTAGCCAGTCTCCAGATCTCAACCCCATAGAAAATCTTTGAGGGAGTTGAAAGTCCGTGTTGCCAGCGACAGCCCCAAAACATCACTGCTCTAGAGGAGATCTGCATGGAGGAATGGCCAAAATACCAGCAACAGTGTGTGAACACCTTGTGAAGACTTACAGAAAACGTTGAGACCTCTGTCATTGCCAACAAAGGGTATATAACAAAGTATTGAGATGAACTTTTGTTATTGACCAAATACTTATTTTCCACCATAATTTGCAAATAAATTCATTAAAATCCTACAATGTGATTTCCTGGATTCTTTCCCCCCATTCTGTCTCTCATAGTTGAGGTATACCTAGGATGAAAATTATAGGCCTCTCATCTTTTTAGGTGGGAGAACTTGCACAATTGGTGGCTGACTAAATACTTTTGTGGCCCCACTGTAGGTTTACAGCCATTATTTGGCATACAGTAATGTGGCCATTTCATATGTTGCCCACCATGGTCACACACACACACACACACACAACACACACACACACACAACACACAACACACACACACACACACACACACACACACACACACACAGCACACACCACATCACACACACACACACACACACACACACAACACACCACACACACACACACACCACACACACACACATCACACACACACACACACACACATCACACACACACCACACACACACACACACACACACACACCACACACCACACACACACACACACACACACACACAACACACACACACACACACACACACACACACTCTTATACTTAGTACTAAAATGGTAATTGAAAATGCAAGGGGCAACAGGCAGTCAGCCCCACATGTCTTCAGATATATGCCCTCCACTGGCTTTGAGATATATTGTTGATATTCCAGACTTTCCCAGGACAATTACAACACTTTACTATAGACAACGTTAATAGCAGCAGCAACAAAGGATGTTTTATGTAATGCATTTATCCAGGTTTATATTATTTCTATATAACTATTAAAACCAGTCTTTTTCTGCTTTGCCCCACTACCCTCACCACCTGTAGTAATATTACCTGGAAACACACTAAGGTCCTCAGGAGAACAACGTTCAAATGCAAATGTATGAAAAACAAGTGGTGATCCCTGCAGCTCCCTGTGCTGTAACATATTTTCACACAACATTCAGGAGTTCTCTGCCGTGCTCCCTCACCTGGTCATATTCAGAGGAGGAAACGAGGAAGAGGATGGAGGGTGACCGAGTCAAAAGCATTCACAACCAGCGCCGCCTCTCAGAGCGCTGCCCCCCCACGTCCACCATCTTGAAGGGCACGTTCTTGATCTCAAAGTCGTACTCCGTGGATGCCTTTAGTGGGCTTTCTGGCCAGGAGGATGTCCTGCTGGCTGGGGAGGTAATCCTGCAAGCAGATGATCAGTGTTATTGTTTTGGACAGACCTTGGAGGAAAACTGCAAGAAAATTGCAAAAACTTGTGTAAAAGGTCCCACATTCAATGAGCTGTTTTTGTGTATTTTAGGGTTTCAATTTTGACAACTGTAAATAGAGGCATATTTTTCTGAATATGTACCCATGGATGTATAAAGAGTAGTTCTACCGCAGTTAGTTATTCTGCCGTTATCTTGATTCTGATTGGCCAGAAGACTCGAAAAAACATCAGCTTTTATTGAGAAGATGATCACTACGTTTTCAAAACCGTTTATGTTCTCCGGCATTTCCAGTCCAACGCCTACTGCATGCACAGCGTTAGAAAATTGGGCTTTCAAAAATAAAAATAAAAGTATTATAAAAATATTATAAATTGTTTTCACATTCATTTTTTTCATTCGAAATGGGTTGAGAACCACTGCTCTAATCTCTAATTGAATGACCAGATGTTTACAGATGTACAATTAATGATTGTTTCTATATTTACAATGACCAGACATGTGCTCTTAACTTTTTCTTTTTTATATTGCCATATTTGATCCAATATGCTCCTTTAGATATCTTTTTACTTATAGCTTTGTGAAGCACCTTGAGATGACGTTTGTCTTTAAAGTGTGCTATATAAATCAAATGTATTATTATGTATTAAATAGTGGTGATTAATATATTTATTCAGATCCAAGGGTAGACATTAAGGGTAAAATGCCACTGGCCCTCCGGGCTATTACCACTGGCCCCACCATTGTAACCACTGGCCCGGAGCATTCGTCCAAAGAAAATCGACTAATAATGAAGAAAATTAACACATTTGTTGCAATAGTAATTTATGCACTAACTACATTACTACTTGTACTACAACATTTGAACAATCAGTTCTTCCTCATTTTCCACAATGGTTCATATTTGGTTTATTAAAATAATGATATTGTGGTCAGTGACGCGTCATAAAACCAGGAAGTAAGCTGCTGGTTCCGTCGACAAAAAGCAATGGAATTTCTCCACAGGGTTTTGGAAAATAGCTGGAAATAAGGTCTGTGGAAAACAAACCTGTTTGATAAATGCACGTTTTGTTCAGCCGGATAATATCCACATTTGTCTTCACTGACAAAATTCAGAACATCAGACAAGCAGTCAGTGCCTCTGCATCAGGAACAGCAAATGTGTTGTCCCTATCTCCACTTAACATCAATTCAGACATCATGACACAATTCCATCAGATTAATGATAACAACCTAGAGGACATTATACAACTTCTGAAATCCTCCTCCTGCTGCCTTGATATTATTCCAACAGGATTTTTCAAAGATGTTTTGCCTTGCATGGCCTCAGATCTACTTCATATAGTAAACAAATCTCTTCACTCAGGTATTTTTCCACAGGCCCTGAAAACTGCAGTCATTAAACCGCTCTTAAAAAGAATAATCTAGATGCTTCAGTAATGAACAATTACAGGCCCATATCAAACCTCCCATTTCTAGGTAAAATCATTGAAAAAGTTGTTTTTCAACAGTTGAGTAATTTCTTGCATTTAAATAACTGTTTCGATGTGTTCCAGTCAGGCTTTCGTCCAAACCACAGCACTGAGACTGCTCTTGTAAAGGTCTTTAATGACATCCACTTAAACACAGACAGTGGCAGAACTTCAGTGTTAGTATTATTAGATCTCAGTGCTGCGTTTGACACTGTTGACCACAACATATTACTAGACCGACTGGAAAACTGGGTGGGACTTTCGGAAACAGTTCTAAATTGGTTTGAATCCTACTTAAAGGACAGAAACAACTTTGTTTCTATAGGTAAATACACATCTGAGTTGACAAATATGACATGTGGGGTTCCTCAAAGCTCCATCTTGGGGCCTCTTCTCTTTAACATCTACATGCTACCACTGGCTCAGATAATGAAGAACAACAAAATAAGTTACCATAGCTATGCAGATGACACACAAATGTACGTAACAATTTCACCAGGAGACTATGCTCCAATTCAAACACTGAGTAAGTGCATTGAACACATCAATGACTGGATGTGTCAGAACTTTCTCCAATTAAACAAAGATAAAACTGAGGTAATGGTTTTTGGAGCCAAGTCAGAACGTATAAAAGTTAGCGCTGAGCTTCAGTGCTGCAATGTTCAAAACAACAGATAAAGCCAGAAATCTAGGTGTAGTCATGGACTCTGACCTGAGTTTCAACATGTCACATTAAAACAGTTAACTAAATCAGCCTACTATCACCTAAAGAATATATCTAGGATTAAAAGACTAATGTCACAGCAGGATTTGGAAAAACTTGTCCATGCTTTTATCTTCAGTAGACTCGACTACTGCAATGGTGTCTTCACAGGTCTCACTAAAAAATCTATTAGGAAGCTGCAGCTGATTCAGAACGCCGCTGCTCGAGTCCTCACTAACACTAAGAAAGTGGATCACATCACTCCAGTTCTGAAGTCTTTACACTGGCTTCCTGTGTGTCAAAGAATAGATTTCAAAATACTGCTGCTGGTTTATAAAGCACTGAATGGTTTAGGCCCAAAATACATTTCTGACCTCCTGCTAAATTATGAACCATCCAGATCTCTCAGGTCTTCAGGGACTGGTCAGCCTTCTGTCCCCAGAGTCAGAACTAAACATGGAGAAGCAGCGTTCAGTTATTATGCTCCAAATATCTGGAACAAACTCCCAGAAACCTGCAGGTCCGCTACAACTCTGACTACTTTTAAATCCAGGCTGAAGACTTTTCTTTTTGTCGCTGCTTTTAATTGAACTATTCATATCTTAGACTGCACTGTAACTTTGATCCATGTACTTTTTCTTTTAATGTTTATTTTACTATCTTTTCTTTTTAATGACTGATTTTAAATGCCATTTTCTTAATGTCTTTCGTTTTTTGTAAAGCACTTTGAATAGCCTTGTGTTGAAAGGTGCTATATAAATAAACTTGCCTTGCCTTGCCATGTCTACCCTACTTTTATAATTTTCTAATCATAAATCTAATCGATAGATTATAAAAGGGTTTTAGGACGCGTCACTGCAGCCAACTCCATCGATCAAGCTGGCTGAAACTTTCTCTCCCTCTTCTTCTCATGCTCCCTGTCACTCTCCTTTTAACTCCTCCGGTGACTTTCTTTTATTTGAAGATTGTTTTTTGCACGGCGCTTGGCCGGTTACCGCTGGTATTAAAAACATTTTGGCGAATGGTTAAGTGGCGCGATAGTCTGTAGTGAAGGAGCGCGCTCGCGCTCACGGGAGCCTGCTCGCGCTCATGGGAGCCTGCTCACTCCGCAGCTGTTTGCTTTTCACCCAACAACGACAACCGACTCACGGAACGCTATGTTGTAGCGTTAATAAACGAAACAATTTAACAAAATTGCTAGTCAATATACCAATACCACAGGAAACATTTTTTTTTTAAACAATATTTTTAGTGGCCCGAGCGGGCAAGTGGAAAGTACGTTATGCTGGCCCAGGGTGTCTAAATAGTGCTTCCGAGCCAGCGGACCATTTATAATGTCGAGCCCTGAGATCAGATTACACTTTCACACTAAACAAAAAAAATATATATTTTCAGATTATAAGGTATTGAATAATAAGATATTTCTACTATTATAACAGATAATGTTAATATCCTTAATCATCCAGCAATCAGGCTTAACAACACTACTCTTTAATGTATTACCCATGCACAGACAGACCTACAATGATGTTTCAAGTACTGGATTATTTTCAGTGTTGGCCCAAAACAAAATGTGTATAATATTTCATATAACAATTATGTAGCATATTTGATCCTCAAATTAGAGAAGTATAATTTAAAGAAATGTATATTCTATATTCAACATTAGATAAACACAGAAGAACCCTTTCCAAGTACCATAAGTAGATGTTCAGGGCTAATAAGAATAATGCATTGAGTTAATTTGGTACAGATCAGTGGTAGCATTTACAAATGTATGAATTCAAGTTTTAAGAACGTATAATCCTTCCTTTCCAGGTTTTTACAAAAGTCTTTGAATATTTGCCTAACTTTTGCTTTTCAGATTGTTAAATATTTTGAGAATTGTTTAACTTTTCCCTTCAGATTTTGAAATGACATAAGGATTGATAGTTGAAGTAATGTAATTCTGTTATTATGCCATAGTCTTTTGATTTAATATTTAATGTAAATATAATCCTGAATTGAAGACACTGCAATTTTGCAGATTACAGATTGATCAAATCACCAGTGTGAATTTTATACCTTAACTGGATCCCTTATGATCCTGATCTTATACCTTAACTGGATCCCTTATGACCCTGATCTTATACCTTAACTGGATCCCTTATGACCCTGATCTTATACCTTAACTGGATCCCTTATGACCCTGATCTTATACCTTAACTGGATCCCTTATGACCCTGATCTTATACCTTAACTGGATCCCTTATGATCCTGATCTTATACCTTAACTGGATCCCTTATGACCCTGATCTTATACCTTAACTGGATCCCTTATGATCCTGATCTTATACCTTAACTGGATCCCTTATGATCCTGATCTTATACCTTAACTGGATCCCTTATGACCCTGATCTTATACCTTAACTGGATCCCTTATGACCCTGATCTTATACCTTAACTGGATCCCTTATGACCCTGATCTTATACCTTAACTGGATCCCTTATGACCCTGATCTTATACCTTAACTGGATCCCTTATGACCCTGATTGTATACCTTAACTGGATCCCTTATGATCCTGATCTTACACCTTAACTGGATCCCTTATGATCCTGATCTTACACCTTAACTGGATCCCTTATGATCCTGATCTTATACCTTAACTGGATCCCTTATGATCCTGATCTTATACCTTAACTGGATCCCTTATGATCCTGATCTTATACCTTAACTGGATCCCTTATGATCCTGATCTTATACCTTAACTGGATCCCTTATGATCCTGATCTTATACCTTAACTGGATCCCTTATGATCCTGATCTTATACCTTAACTGGATCCCTTATGACCCTGATCTTATACCTTAACTGGATCCCTTATGACCCTGATCTTATACCTTAACTGGATCCCTTATGACCCTGATCTTATACCTTAACTGGATCCCTTATGACCCTGATTGTATACCTTAACTGGATCCCTTATGATCCTGATCTTACACCTTAACTGGATCCCTTATGATCCTGATCTTACACCTTAACTGGATCCCTTATGATCCTGATCTTACACCTTAACTGGATCCCTTATGATCCTGATCTTACACCATAACTGGATCCCTTATGATCCTGATCTTATACCTTAACTGGATCCCTTATGATCCTGATCTTATACCTTAACTGGATCCCTTATGATCCTGATCTTACACCTTAACTGGATCCCTTATGATCCTGATCTTATACCTTAACTGGATCCCTTATGATCCTGATCTTATACCTTAACTGGATCCCTTATGATCCTGAGTTTGAAATGCTTTTGACTAGTGATTGCCTTGAAGTAAATCGTTAAGCTGCAAGCTGGTTTTGATTTTATAGCTTGATAAAGGAGATTAACTCATGGTTAAATGTTAAAACGTATTAGTTTAAAATAAATGTTTTTGCTGTTATGTATCCGTGATTTTATGTGTTCATTATTATGCTTTTGATAATGCTCCAAACACTGACGAGAGAGGATTTTTCTATTATGATTGGCTGTCTCAATCATTGTGATTGAATGTTTCAATCTTATTATGTTGTTCTTAGTGTGATTGTTATTGATGTAATTGATGTTGTGTAAGTCCACACTCAAATCTGAAGATTCCCATTGATTTAAGTACTGAACAAAATATTATTGGACTAAGGTTTTAGATTATCAAAATTGATAAAAAGAGAGAACTGTTGGGGGAATAATTTCCAAGGCCCATAACTTTGACCCAGTTTATCAGTTCAAACTGTCCTGACTGAGCACACGCACCTGTAACCTTGGCGTGTGTTTTGTCTCCCTGTTCCTGCCTGTTGGCGTCAGCTGATAGGTGTTATGATTCTATCTTGTTATTATGCTCAATGTTGATGATTCTCTCTGAACTAGCTACATGGGTCTGGGGTAGAGTTCTTCAGAATTGATTGTGGCATCTCCACCGCGTGGTCAAACCGTGACCCGTGATATGTCTTGTGAATTCTCCGGCCGAAGCTCCAAATAAACCGTCAGTGTTTGCCATCAAAGCTCCAGCTCTCCTCGTGTCTCTCTGAGTCCTGACTCCATTTGCTTCAGAAGTTTCCCCCACAATCACTACTTCTGATTTTCTTTTGAAAATAATCTATGAAATTATTTCTTATAGTAATCATTTAATCGTTTGCCAAACAGTAAAAAGCAGGATTAAATTGTTGAATCACTCAAATTAAACAATGGAAATGGACATTATGCTTCGTTAACTTGCACATTATGAAAAGTGCGTAAAAAGGCAACCGTTTTATTCTACTTTACTTGAAATGGTTATGGGATACCCGAGTTCACATTAAGAACAAATAAGACTGGGAAAAGTGATTTCGCAAGAAGAACCTATGCTTCAGTACCAAGTCAATGCAAAGTTCTGAAAACATCACGTCACCATGATGGGTTCAAATGTAGTCTTGTTAAATGTAGTTTTTGGCAAGAAATGTATTTAACTTTACAGTTGTTGAAAGGAGATGATGTATACAGCAATAATACATAAATATTGTTTTCAGCTGGGGTACCCTGAATTGTGGAATTGTACTGGTATTGCCTACATTTCTGGTATCATGAAATCATTTTGGCCACAGCCTAGACCAATAATGGGTTTTAACCAAGCGGCAAACTCTGGGGAACAGCCGGAACGCCAATACGGTAGTGCCACACACTGCAGTTCATACATGGGCCGCTAGGGACTGGCTGCAGAAAGGAGCAATTTCCATAGACCCCCATGTTAAAATGCCCAACTTTACAGCAGAAAAAAACATGTTTCTACCCCTGGATGCAATAAATATTATTATCGATATAGTTAGATTCCACCTTCATGATTATGAATCTGTGAGTGAATTGTTTTCTAACACGACCCTTTTATTTATATTAGGTCGTAAAGTGTTTGCATAAATTAGGGCGTGGTCACTTTGATGGACATGTACATGCCTCACTGTCAGCTAACAGCAACTTGTCCACTCTGCTAGGCTACAACCATAGAGGCTACAACGTTAGTTAGTCGTAGTTACTGTACTTGACCCTTTAGCTTTAGCCGTGTTCGTGGTGATTGTGCCTTTTAGGGAATATTGTTACAAATACCAGACAATTAAAATGTCGTGCTGTGCGCTTGATGAATGTACTAACAGAACTTCCAAGAAGTCTAAAATGATAATATTATACATGTTAACCCCGTTCGCAGGTGTTTGTGTGCTTGGTAGCTTAGCTTGTTACTTATTAGCCAGCTAAGGACGTAACCCTTTATGCATACATATACATTTTAGTTTATGATTCAGCCTTGGGTAAGACTTTTATGGTCTATGGCTATGACGCCCATAATGCTAAACAGGAGCAAATGTTAATAGAGGACCCAATTATCCCAGTGGTGGCCGCCGGAGCTAACGGAGCCGCAGGGGGCTAGCTCCAGCCGGCGTCCTGGAGCTAGCCCACTGCGGCTCCGTTAGGTCCTGGCGGTGGAGTCCGTCGTTATAACTGGAGATCAAGGAATGCAGCGAAACGCAGACTTGGTTCGCCTGCTGTAGTATTAGCTAAATAAATTATGTTGAACAAGGCTTATTAAGCTGAACATCGCCACAATTGTTCTGCTATGTATCGGTACTTCTTTTCTTAACGTGTGAATGACAAGCATTAAGAAAAACAAAATATAGCTAATTCTCTTGCAGATTGTCTCATTTGATTATGAATGTAACGTTTATATAGGGGAACTACACTGTTAGCAGTAACTTGGTATGCATGTATTTCATGTTCGCTTAGCTTCTTAGTAGGGATGGGAACGATTAATCGAATATTCGAAATTATTCAGGTATTCGAATAATTATTCATGTATTCGAATATGAGTTATGAATATGTTTATACATTTTTTTTTGGGAGTGATGCCTAAGTTGATATTATCAAATTGAATAATTCAATGTATATATATACGACAGTGCCATAGCTAAATGTGTTAGTTGATGTCTAAAGGTGTGTTTTGCTCCGCTCACCGGTCCCTCACAGCGGGCAGAGCTGCAGGTGCTGATCTCTCTCTCTCTCTCGCGTCCGGTTATACTTCACTCGTGTTTATGTCCAAATCCATCAGATCTAGCTAGTTCTAGCTAATGGTATGGCTGCTGCCCCTCCCTACACGCAGATCACGCAGACTCAAACCTCATCTTAGGCCCAAATGTGGCGCAAATGCGCTCCACAGCCGTTGCGAGGTTCCGGCGCTAACAGTTCATGAGCGTTCTCCCCCGCCCCCTTTCAACACTCGCGACACATGAGTGGCCAGCCTAAACAACAATAAGCGCTGCTTGGCAACCGTGTGTGGCGGCAAAGTACATAGACATTTTGACTGGAGAGATTTTGTTTTGCCGGTATTCAACATATTTTACCATTCATAGTCCGGTAATTATTTACACTCTAAGAAGAGTCCTACACAGACATGGCGTCAAAAAGGAGTAATGTGTGGAAATATTTCGACCAGGTTAGTGAGTGCGGTGTAGAGGTAAAACTATGCCAAATTAAACTTATTTAAACATGCTATACCCGCAACCTCCGTTCGAATATTCGAATATACATTTGCTTTCAAATTCCCATCCCTACTTCTTAGCCTGAGCTAGCTCTGTTTACTTCCAGTTCGGAGGCAGCAGGTCCCGCCTCGGCTCCGCCTCTTTGCCCTTATTTGGAGAAGGCGGGATTAGACTCTGACGTTGCTGTCAAGCCGTTAGTGGCCGACTCCGCCTACTAAGGGCTTCACGGCAACTCTGCAGAATCCTATGGGTGACGTCACGGACACTACGTCCATTTATATATACAGTCTATGGTTTTAACATCGTCATGCATTTTTCTTAATTTTAACATTATGATGCACTTCAGTCACGCTCATATGTGAAAGCTATTGATGCATAAGAAGATGGCAATATTGCTTTTTTTTCAGCCGTTCTGCAGTACAGAGCCACCCTATACATACACAGCAGTATCAGTAATGTCCCGATACGAGTCATTCACATAAATATGCCATATTAATATATAATTATAATAATAATAATAATAATGTTTGGTGGCTCAGTCTGTGGTTCTGTTTGTGTGTCAGTGTGTGTAACGTCTGTAAACCTGACGGAGTGGAACAATTCATTTCCCCATTGGGGATTAATAAAAAGTATGTATTTTCCTTCTTAAACTAACTGATATTGGAAAATCGACAAAAAGTACACGCCTGCTGGCAGAGGCTGACAATTTTGTTTGTCTGGGAACAAAGCATATTCACTTTGGTGTCAGGAAATGCACATTTTTCTACAGACTAGTTTAATCAAAGCAAAAGTTGTTGTAGGGAACTGAAAATCAGGAGTAGAAGTGGCATGTAGAGGCATGACAAAATGATGATACATCAGCTGTATTAGCAGAGTAACAATAGACAGACAAAATCGCTCTTTGCATCTCAGCTGCTGCAAACTGAAACAGTCAGGTCGGGTCTTTAAATGTCATTATCCTTAGAGCAAGACACTATCAGACCACAATCTAAACTTGTGGAGAGCAGTGAGGGATGGAGGAAGGAAAGGCGTGGGGGTAGAGAGCAGAGAGAGAAGCAGCCCTTCATTAGCCTGTCTGTGAGAGTGTGCGTGTGCGTGTGCGTGTGTGTGTGTGTGTGTGTCTCAGCAGCTGCAGCGCTGCTCCATCAGCTGTGAGAACAAGCTTTATCTGCTGCTATCAATGCTCGTCTGTACACCCTGAGCCATACTAACAGCAGTAATCACTGGACATACAGAGAGAGAGAGAAGATAGCATTACAGATGTCACACTATGCGACACAGGCCAAACTCCACAGTAATACATGGTCCAGATTAGGGCTGCACGATATTGGAAAAAACTGACATTGCGATTTTTTTTCCCCCTGCGATATATATTGCGATATGAAAACATACAGGAATTGAAGAAAAGACAGTTTTTTAACCCGCAAACCATCCTTTCTTGAACTTTAATGCTATACAATTGGTATAGACGTCTGGATCTTAAGTTATCAGAGCAACAAGCTGAGCTAGCTCGGTTAGCAGCGCCGAACTGCCTGCCTGGAGAAACACATGAAACTACTTTATTCAGTGTTTTTACCTTTAATCACCGGGTCCGTTTGCTTTGGAGATTTGATTGTGGTTTGCTGTGCATGCAGAGCCTGCATGTCACTCACTCAAGTACCCCTGACATGAGAGCCGCGCACGTTTTCCTTTTGTAGCAAGCAGCAAAATAATTGTAACATGACGTGTTTTTTATTCACGTCCTGCGATGTGAATATCGCGATTATCGTCACGACACGATATATCGTGCAGCACTAGTCCAGATTTAAATGAATACACACCGCTAGAACCAAATTCTGTGACCTACCTGTGCCCTCAAACATTTGAACATGTATATGGAATCAAGACTCTGGCCCAGATGTGCAATAAGTACATTTGGTCCGGACTGATACATGCCCGCAACTATCCATTTCTCCACTGAAATCAGTTCCATTCTAATTCCGTCCTGGAGCTAGTTTGGGGCAAGGTCCAAATTTGCTTTTTCACTGACCAGAGCCCAGTAGTAGCCACTTCATGATGTCAGTTTACATTTCTGCAACGTCAGAGTCAACAAGCGTCACAGTAAAATCGTTGGCGGAAACAGTGGAGCTGTGCTCATGTTGCTATAAAATTCAGTAGCGAGATTGAATTGCAGGCAAGACCCCTCCAACTTCATACTCTCCACCAGACTGACGTGGCTTATAGTATGCTACTATGATTCAGCTCCATTTGCTGACTGCTGGAGTGATAGCTGGCATTTATTTTTCCGCAACATTAATATTGTTGGTTTATTGCAGGTTGCTGGTGCGGTGGAAACACAAAAACATGTGTGTTCAAACGCAGCCCCGGCTCAGAACCCTCCCCGCAGCCTCCTCTGTGGTGACGGGTAGATCTGGCCGCTGACTGACACTGTGACTCACCAGCTGGAACTCCCGGCGGCGGTCGTATGCGTTCTGGATGCCCTGGTCAGCCCACAGGGCCCGGATAGATGGCAGGTAGTGCAGGAAGACTTTGGGCTCAACCATGCCGTGACCGTGGGCCATCAGCGACCGGGTGTCAAACGCCATCATGGTGTCGCCGTGCCGCTGGTTAGACGAGTTGCCCCATGGGATGCGTAGCTTCTGTCGAGCATCCACCAACACTCGTATACCTGAAGGAGACATGTTACACTTGTATTGTAGTCAACACAACTTTCGAAAGATTTCATTACATTCATAGGAGCAGAGGAGCAATGGAGAAATATATATATTATGTGTGTGGCGCGTGCATGTGTAGAGCGAGCGAGAGAGAAGTTGAGCGATCGTAGTGTCTGGAAGTTAACAGGAGGAGCAGCAGTATAACAGAGTCACAAATATACACAATGGCCTCCAAAGATCATTGAATGTTGGATTTCATTTACTGATCCTGCAGACACTCGCTACACGGGGCGGAAGTCCTGCAGCAGCATCTCCTTACAGAGGAGAGGAGACGCCTTCCCTCCTCCTCAGGATTTTATAGCTACGACAGACCCACAGTTACATATGTATGTATGTTTGTATAGTGTATATATATATATATATATTTTTTTTTATTATTACGTGACAACTATGAACAGTATGTGTGTTTTTAATAATACTAATAAAACATGCTTGGGTGGGGTGCTGTCCTGCTGACCAGAATGCTTTGCCACAAGTGTCCGTGCTTGGCAGTTGTTCTTCTGGTCCCAATCTGCACGACTCACAACCTTGTTGGGGGAAATACTCCCATGTTAGTGAGGTTACTAAGGATCATGTGCAAGGTGTTTTGGTTGCACTGTCAGGTCACTGATAATACAAACATTGATTAACAACAAAACGATGCACAACTGGAAAAAACTACTAAAGCGTTGGTCTATTATGCAGTACACAGTGCTTAATTTAAAAGTATAATTAACAGTATACTTACTGGATCTGATATAAAGATAGGATTAGATAAAGGTTTTGGCCATATGCTCCACAGTAATACTAAATCAGGATCACAGCATAGATCAACAGAAAAACGCTGCATCCCACACTTCCTATCATGAGTAGATATGTTTCAGATGTAGCAGCAGGGGACTGAATTTAGTCTAATATTCCTCACTCCTGACAGGTGTGCTGAGGGAAAGGGAATCCTTATTTTGGAAGACAAACTGTTTAAATACAAAGATATCCCAACATGTATAGCAGCGAGGGACTAAACATGTGATAAACACTGTGACCCGCAAAGAAAATCCACTTCCACTCATGTCTGCGTTTCACCATGTATTTCTCAACAAAACAGGCACAAATGTAATTGGTACCAGTTCCCTAATAAAAATGAATTTGTTTGTGAGTATGAGTGCGGTCAACAGAAAATATCAAATAACACATTTAATCCAGTGAAGTTCTGATTCATGCAACCAAAAGCTTACTTTGGGTTAGAGCAGGGGTCGGCAAAAATATGTTTTGCGGCTCCAGACAAAAAAAATGGTTGGAAAAGGGGGGGAAATGGCTCTTTTGGTCAAAAAGGTTGCAGACCCCTGGGTTAGAGTTAGTGAGTGAGGCAGTGCAGCAAGGGTATGCGAGGCAGAGTTGACATCACCGCTCTGTGAACTGAGCTTCGCCATCCTAACAACCTGCTCTGACAAAGCACCTCGTCCATGGCTGTACGCAACACATGTATATCCAGCTGCCTGCAGGGTGTGTGCGTGTGTTTCAGGTCTGTCTACATCTTCAGTTCCCATGCCGACAGACGTAGATATCATGCAGAAAGACGAGTCATGGCTTATCCCAGGGGTCTGCAACCTTTTTGACCAAAAGAGCCATTTTGCCCCATTTTCCAACAATTCTTTTTGTCTGGAGCTGCAAAACATATTTGATAGCTTGATAGATTATAAAGTTGTATATATTGTTACATCATAGACAAAAACTACAGTTTGTTGCATTTATTATTACATTATAGAAAACTGTTAACCTCTAATAAGAAACAAAGAACTCTTATAAGGAGAATACAAAAACATACACAGGCCTACTTTAAAATAAATCAACACAGCACTTGGGGAGTCCTCTGCACATTTGAAGAAAATGAATATAATTCAAATGGGCCCACTTTGAAATAAATAAAACCCTAACCCTAAAAGAGTTTACTGATTGAATGATGACTGAAGATCGTCAGCTGTCTTCCTCTCCCTTGTTGTTCCTCGATACGTAAAGGCTGCACCACCTTTGACAACTTCTCTCTACATATCAAACATACCGGTAAACCAGCATCGTTTGCTGTGAAAGCAGATAACTCTAACCACGCAGAATGAAACCCTCTGTGTTCCTCCGATACTTTTCTTTTCTTTGATGTATCCATAGTTCGCTCATCGAGCCGGGGGTCAGGTTATTCGCCTGCAAGAAAAGGCGCTGGCGCGGGACCGTAGCAGGATGTGACACATATTTTAGTTGACCTAATTAAAACCGTTTTGTTTTTTATTTATGTGTCACAGTATCACCTCAAAATACAAGATACCAAACATTTTCAACCATGCAACAAAATATAAATAGTCCTACAAATACTTTTATTTTATTTCCTTCTATTTTTGTCTAAGCTCAAGGGAGCCAGAGCAGAGGGCTTAAAGGGCCGCATGCGGCTCGAGAGCCGCGGGTTGCCGACCCCTGCGTTAGCTTGGCAACACCAGAGCACTTCAACTCTGTATTTCACAGTTGCGGATGATCAATAGGATGCCAGACTTAACCAATAGATCACTGACATTCTGCAATTCTAGCTCTATACTTTCCGTATTATTTTATGATTTACGGAGAGGAAGAAGGGATTGCCTCTGCCTCTCACTAGATCAGCGGTGTGAGAACAAGCCACATTTTGAAAATATTACGATTTGTGTGGAAACATAAAAAAAATAAAATGTGAACGTCTTTTCCTTTCTCTTTCTTGACCCTCCTTCGTCATTACAGTCCTTGACAGCGGTCTGTACTACTGGATCAACAACGTGTCACATGTTTTGAATTGACCAATCAGAACTGTATTTAGCCTCCGTATAGTTTGTGGGCCGAAGATTTTTTGGATTCTTAAGTGGGCCCTAAGTTGAAAAAGGTTGGCAACCGCTGCACTAGACTATCTTGACTACTGGACATGAATTCCCTTTCTAGGCAGGCTGAAGATCAAAAATACACCGCTCAAGCTTTTCTCCCTCCACAATTATCATTTTATGTTGGGCCTAGCCAAAAATGTATCTCCATGAAATGTCTCATTTAAAAAATGAATAATAATTACAAACAGAATGTGGAGTGACAGGTTGTTTGGTCACATTGCCTGTGTGACTTGTGACTGCTGGAGGGACCCAGTAAGGATTTCTGATTCTGCACACCTCTCAATGTCAATGTTGAAACATTATATCCTTTAACGTAGTTATTGGATACTGATACAGAGGTGTTCTCATGCATTGTGTCTGTTTAGCCCTCTTCCCCAAACAGACTGCTCTTTAAGAAAAATAAATGTCAAGCCTATCCTGTCTACAGTCAATCATAAAGGCTTTAAAGAGATGCAGGTTTTGATGTCATCGTTTGTGCTTTACAATGTGTTCATTCTTATTGTAGAGTAAAGTAATAGATAGCAAGTAAACATGAAATACCTGCACAGGGACTCTTTGTTATTCAAAAAAGCCAAGCAATGACTGCAATCCTTTCCCCATAAATATCAATATCATCATATGTAAGGCCAGCAGGTTCAAACCATTTGAAAGAATAACAGCTCATACACACACTGTGGCTTCAGTGAAGAAGGTTCTCTGTAGAAAGCAGATTACGTGTTCCTGTCACTTTTACACCAACATAAAATGTAAAACAACTGTGGCTTACAATAGTTAGGCACTGCGGTTCACATCCTCTTCTGGAGATCGGCATTGACATCAGTGAGTTAGTCAGAACATGAAGTTAATATGCCTGTTTTCACCCAAAAACTCTGCCCCACTTCAGCCTCTTTGAAGACCTAAAACACTGCCTTCAAACCTGATTCATCAGCAGCAGCAGCATACAGAAAGTGCAGGCCTGGGAAAGATGAAACCATCTATTTATAGCTAGAACTATTGATCTTTGATTAACCACTGACCTCTGCCCGGGTGTATGCTGGGATAGACTTTTAGCTTCCTGCCTGCATGGATTCAATATGAGGATTTGAAAATGCATCGATTGATGGATGCCTTCAGTTTAAATTGTAGTGAAATCTGTGAAAAATTCATTTTAGTGTCTGGAATCATGCTATTTTTGCCTTATTACTTTTATTGTGTTTAAGCAGGTTAGAAACAAGATACTCTTATTGACCACATTAATGTGCACTTATGAAAAGCAAAACAGTTCATTCTAGTAACTGCACTGCAGAAACTAATTTGAGGGCAATTAAAAAAAAAAAGGCAAGGCCATATCATTTCTGAAAAAAGGATAAATATAGAGAAATAATAACATTCACATCCTGGACGCAGGACAGGTGTTATTTTATAACCTTAATGTACTTAAAGATTGCACTGTATTGCGGTATTATCTATGCAAATAGAAGTATCGTATTAGAACTAAAACATTTAAAACTGCCTACGGTTCTTAAAAGCCTAGTTAATACTTCATAAAATACTGCAGATCCTTTATCTTACCTCTTTCTAATCTACACACATACAAGTATTTAACTGAAGTTACACAACAGTGTTGTTGATACAGAGTTGGAGTTTATTCACACGTCACTACAGTGGGTCATGTTTTCAAGAAACATTGAACAGTGCTGCCACATATGACACAGGAAAAAAGAAAAGACTCTGAACCCTTTCTTTGCCATTATATAAAAATAGTGTTGCTACAAAAGTATAAATTAGGCTTACTAATAAGACAACTCAGATCTGAAGCTACACAGGAATCTGCTGCCAAAGTGCAATAAAAAAGACAACATTAATAGAATCAAACCCTTTTTTTGTTGCATTTTAGTAGATTATAAAAAGAAATGCCTTCAAAATAGGATGCAAGCAACACTAGTTTCTGAACCTGAATTGATAATAGACTATAATCAATTTAAACAGAACAGATCTTAATGTTTGCATTCTTATACCATTTTGTACAATAATTATAATGAATAAGTTCAAACAAACTAAAACTTACAGCTGATTAATAACGGTATCTAACTTGAGTTTTTATTATATCAAAAACCTGTTGAAATGCTTCTGTTATTTTGACTGTCCCCCAAAAGCGCGTCGGCAGCCTCCAGGAATGCTTCACAAGAACACGATAAGATGCTATGGTAGCAGCCTTGCTCTTGTTGTTGGAGTGGTTAAACATTAAAAATGGTTGTTTCAGGTCCACTTTTATTCTCTATCTACATCAACAGTTTAGGTCAAAATGTGGATGGAGCAACTTTACATTTGTATGCGGACGATACCGTGATGTACTGTGCAGGTCCCTCCATTCAGGAGGCTGGTGTTAAATTACAGGATGTTTTTAACATTATTCAGACTCAGCTCTCTGAACTAAAGCTTCTTTTAAATGTTGAGAAAACCAAGGTCATGCTCTTTTCTAAAGCTAAAAAGACACCAGAGCCTGTTTTAGATATTGTTACTATGCAAGGACAAGTACTTGAAGTGGTTGCCTGTTATAAATACCTAGGTATCTGGCTTGATGATTGTCTTACTTTTAAACTTCATGTCAATAATCTGCTTAAACAGCTGAGGGTTAGACTAGGTTTCTCTTTCAGAAACAAGTCCTGTTTCT
This sequence comes from Gymnodraco acuticeps, assembly GCF_902827175.1. Taxonomy (NCBI): domain Eukaryota; kingdom Metazoa; phylum Chordata; class Actinopteri; order Perciformes; family Bathydraconidae; genus Gymnodraco; species Gymnodraco acuticeps. The sequence goes on from NW_022990385.1 coordinate 523,422, forward strand.
CTTTTGAAGCCAGGAAAAGGCTCTGTGACCTTTTGACCTGTGCTGGACTATGGTGATTTGTTGTATATGAATGCACCTGCCTATTATCTGAACAAGTTAGATGCCGCCTATCACAGCACACTGAGATTTGTTACTAACTGTAAAGAACTTACTCATCACTGTACCCTGTATGCCAAGGCAGGTTTGCCTTCACTAACTGTACGGAGGCTCAGTCATTGGTACATGTTCATTGACAAAGCCATGTTGGGTAAACTACCATCTTACACCTGCTCTCTGATCACACAGAGTTGCAAGTAGCTATTGCCTAAGATCACATGATGTGGTCTTGTTACATGTGCAGAGTGCAAGGACTGACTTAGGTAAGAAAGCTTTAATGTGCGCAGCTCCTCTTGCTTGGAACAGTCTTCAAAAAGATTTGAAACTGAGCAAAATGGTTACACTGCCTGTTTTCAAAGCTCGGATAGGTGCAATGATACTTGGTACTGTTGGTACTTGTCAATGTCGCTATGTATGTAAATGTCACCCTGTAAATATGATGTCCTTTATGGTTTTCCGTTTCATGTTGTAACCTACTTGCTGCCATGTTGGGCAGGTCTCCCTTGAAAAAGAGATCGATGATCTCAATGGGACCACCTGGTTAAATAAAGGTTTGAATGAAAAACAAACAAGGAAAAGAAAAACCACCAACTTCTTTAACTTCTTTGATACTTGAATTGTAACCAGCACAACATAACTATACACAGCATTCACTTTCCTCACACTACACACTAGGGCTGTGCAATTAATCGTATTTTAATCGCGATTACGATTATGGCTTGCGACGATTAGGAAAACAGCATAATTGACAAAATACGATTATTTTGCTGGGTGCGCTTTCGCCCCTCCCTAAAAGCCCACTCGGCCACGTGGGAGTGACATGTGTTGTGAGTGTTCAGCGCGAGCGAAGATGTCAAAACAAGAGCAGCAACTAGTTAAAAAGAAGGGTCGCGGGGAGATTCCCAGTCGATCGCGAGATGTGTCTAAAATAGAACAACAATATTCTGTTTTATCGTTAATGTCCTATAACATAATGTTCCCGTGCCAGAATAATGCACTTGAACGCATCAAAGATTTGTGATTGGCCGGCCTCACCCCATGTGTCCGGGCGTGGCTGGTGAGCAGTGCACTAGTTCGCTGTCCGTGTCAACAGCATGGATGGTCAACAGGAGTGACAGTACGCACACACACAAGACCGCAATTATGGCAGAAGCAAAACATATATAATTTGCACTCCAAGTGGGAGGATGATTATTTTTGTATCTATTCCACTTCAAAGTCCATCTGTCTCATCTGCAATGCGAGCGTGGCTTTATCGAAGAAGGGTAATTTAGGAGCGGCATTTCAAAACAGTGCACAAACGCTACGAGACGGAATTCCCTCCTAATTCTGCCCTACGCTCCAAAAGGGGAGGGGCCTGAGAGGACAGCTAAATGCACAGCAGTCCATTTTCACCAGGCCCAACAACAAGAGCAAGGCTGCTACCAGAGCATCTTATCGTGTCAGTCACGTTCTTGAGAAACACATGAAGTCTTTCAAAGACGGCGAAGTTGTGAAAGAAGCTTTCCTGGAGGCTGCGACGCGCTTTTGTGGGACAGTAAAAATAACAGAAGCATTTCAACAGGTTTTTGATATAATAAAAACTCAATTTAGATACCGTTATTAATCTGCTGTAAGTTTTAGTTTGTTTAAATTTATTCATGATAATTATTGTACAAAATGGTATAAGAATGCAAACATTAAGATCTGTTCTGTTTAAATTGATTATAGTCTATCAGTTCAGAAACTAGTGTTGCTTGCATCCTATTTTAAATGCATTTCTTTTTATAATCTAATAAAATGCAACAAAAAATGGGTTTGATTCTATTAATGTTGCCTTTTTTATTGCACGTTGGCAGCAGATTACTGTGTAGCTTCAGATCTGAGTTGTCTTATTAGTAAGCCTAATTTATACTTTTGTAGCAACACTATTTTTATATAATGGCAAAGAAAGGGTTCAGAGTCTTTTCTTTTTTTCCTGTGTCATATGTGGCAGCACTGCCACAAGTTCCTCTTCAGAGAGGGTCTTCAGTACAGGTGGCAATATCGTCACCTGCCTGCGCTCATCTCTGAAACCAGACCATGTAAACAGGCTGGTGTTTCTTGCAAAAAATCTTTAAGAGATGACATGAGCAGCCCTACCAGCATTTGCCATGGTGGCCTAAACATTTTTATTTGGTCTTAAATTGTAGTTCAACATTTATTTCCTGTTACTTCTGGACCATGACGGTTGGCCAGCCTTCAACGTTTAACTGAGTGGAATATGTTGAATATGTTGAACCAAAATGTTGGCTATATGTTAAGGAGTTTTCAGGTTGTGACAGTGCACTGCAACATATTTGATTTAATTTATTTTGGTCTAATTTATTTTTATTTATCATATTAATATATGTTTATATGGTTTTGGAAGTGCGCTCCAACACATTTATTGATCTTGTTTATTGGTAAAATATTATTTGTTTTAAAGTTCAATAAATGGTCAATGAATAATCGTCAAAATAATCGTGATATCAATTATTGACCAAATAATCGTGATTATGATTTTTGCCATAATCGCACAGCCCTACAACACACAGAGCAACACATTTGTAAGTAGGTAGAAAGAAGTGTTTGTATCAGATCAGATTCATGTCACCAGTATTGTTTTTCAGGATCATGTCACCATCAAAACATTATCAGTGATGTCACCACAGCATAACAAATAAAGGGCTTCCATTTAATGAAAGCATGTATCTTTATTTAACTTGACTGCAACATAACGTTACACACGAAAGTCAAAAGTGCGTCACAGAAGAGACACCAGTACTTCCCCTGCATGTTAACAAATCTCCCCCGGACCCTGACTTATTGAGCTTTTATCCTGAAATGACACCGACACCAACGGTTTCCTTTTCAGTTAACCACGTTTAGCATCCGTCACTTCCCCCTGGCTGAAGCTGAGCAAGCCTTTCCAGCGTTCCACTTCCCCGTTTGCACTTATTCAAAGGGAGGGTAAGGCTAACAGCCCCAACACAAGCCCTGCAACATCATGGAAGTATAAACACAATTGTCCGTCTCTGGTAACACAATTACTTAATGTTGTAAAATCCCAAATAGATTAGTCCCATAACAAAAATAGTTTCACAGTTCACTCAAATATGGGGATTATATTATTTAAAAGCACAGCGCGTAGTCCGACAGTAAAAGCTAATGTAGGTAATTGATTTCTAAAAGTGCATTTCATTTGTTTCATTCCTTCTGGCATTTGGTGGTGGATGATTTATGCGTACATGCAGATTGGGATGAGAGCTGATCCCTTTATCTCTGGTAACAACACGTTCATATATTTCATTTCTGCTTGCGTGTTTGGGTTGCAGTTTTTGCTACTTCCAAAAGCCATTGCTCTCTGTGGGGAGGGACGGGGTGCAGGCAAAGAGGAGAAGCCCAATCTGTCAGCCACGCTGAGGCATCATGCTTAGTTTAGCTCAAGACAATATGACACAAGTAAAGTCTTTATTTCAAGTAGGAATTATATTTGAAGTGAAAGAAAACCTTTATTTAAAAAGGTCAATAAATGAATGATGGTTACAAAGTTGTGTTAAATAGTTGTGATCTTAACATTGAGCATAATAAAAGGCATGATTATGTTTGCCACACAAGCAGCCCTAGCATTTTGTCTATCAACCCTGATGGAGATAACTGCGTGTTTTATGACACCGTTTCCACACCAACATACAAATCTTTATGATGACTCAATATGTTTCCACCAACAGATTTCCTGCTTGCAGCTGACTCAAAGTACATTTATAGAAATAAATCAAAGTAAATATGAATGTGCCTGATAAATATAGACATGTATCTACTAACATCACCAAGACGAGCGACATTATGATATGTAATGAATGATACCAACCAACACATGCCAGGGCGACCAATGTATGTCAACTCTGATATCTGTAGTTAGGAACACAAGTGGACCAACAACCATGTTACACTGCAAGGGTTTTTCAAGTTTATAGTCAGAGAGACAGGATTAAAGTGGAGGAAGTACGGTCAGTGGGCTCCCTGTCATCACCTATTCTTGAGTTTTAATGTATCCAGCATTTAGTTATCATTGAGATATTACATGTCTGAGGGTGAAAAACTGCATATTTTCTGCTGTAAGATTGGCCATGTTGACATTTAAAAAGAGTGATCACAGAGAAAGTCAAACACAAAAAAAGTTGTAGCTTCTGTTACAACAGCTAACTCAGCTACACACACACACACACACACACACACACACACACACACACACACACACACACACACACACACACACACACACACACACACACACACACACACACACACACACACACACACACACACACACACACACACACACACACACACACACACACACACACACACACACACACACACACACACACACACACACACACACACACACACACACACACACACACACACACACACACACACACACACACACACACACACACACACACACACACACACACACACACACACACACACACACACACACACACACACACACACACACACACACACACACACACACACACACACACACACACACACACACACTTTTTAGAGAGTACTTGTCCATGGGCAATTTTCACTTGTCCAGAATGGACAAAAATTGGGGCCACTGGAATCTTCTTCTTCGTATTTTCCCACGGTTTTTACGACACCGCTAACGTAAGTGAGCGGTAAGATTTTACTGCATCACACATAGGGTTGGGTATCGTTTGGATTTTAACGATTCCGGTTCTGCTTTTCGATTCCGGTTATTTTCGGTTCTCGATTCCGGTTCTTTGAGAGGGTAAAAATAAGTCCCATGACAAAATATATTTATAAAAACATTAAGTCAAATCTGTATTCCTATTTATAAATCACTTTATACTGTTGAATTTCGTTACGGTTTTTGAATACAATTATATAAAAATAATCTCTGCATTGTTTAGTTAGTTCTAAGTGGTGCAGTTTGAGAATGTACAATTGGCCCAGTCTCCTCTGATGTTACACTGCAACCTGCCTGTGAGACAGAGTCCAACCACACATGTCCAACACATAGGCCTAATAATAATAATAATACATTAGATCAGGGGTTCTCAAAGTGCGGCCCACGGGCCAATGGCGGCCCTCGGAAATGTTTCTGGCGGCCCGCGATAGTTAATGTGACACGCTGAAATGCATGCGTTATATTTGAATCCTCCATGGTTGTATCTAGTAAGAATTAGAATGAGTAGCTTTCTAGCGGTATCTCCTGTGAGACTGTAACCAGGGCACAGCAGCCAATATGGCCGCTCAAAGCAGCTTGACTTTACACTGTGTGGGATTGGTGGATTTGTGTGTCCGTCAAGGAAATCTCGGCCGGCAGACATCATGGTCTGAAATGACCAATGGACATCGAGAAATCACTAAAGGCCTACCCACCAAGTAAAAAAAACATAAACCACGTGTCTCCCATCTGTTTCCTTTAGTGAGGAGAGAGAGAGAGACAGATAAAATGGCTAAAAAAAACGTTACAGTTGCCGACTTCGCTAGAGATTTTTTTCGCTAGCAGCAGTGAAGATAGAGCCTCAGAACCTGAAGTCTTCGACTCTTCTGAAGAAGAAGAATACAAAGACAACAACAAGGATCCATTTGGACATGGGTAAGTGTAAATATTACAGTAATAGTGTACTGGCAATGGGTGGGGAATACCGCGAAAATGAACAATAGGTTTATTGATATATATTTTTTATCGATAGTCATTAACTTTTTATTGGGACAAAATAGACTCTCCATTAGCAAACGTTTACATGTGTTAACGTTATTTTGGTGTGTAAAACTGAGATTACATGTGTAGATGATTAAATTAATCATTTATTCGTCCCACAACGGAGACATTTACAGTGACATGTTTTTGCCATCGATTATTTTATCATACTGTTCTGTACAGATGAGACTTTGTCATAGATTTATTTATATGTGTGCCTGTTATTATTGTACCGTCCTGTACAGATGAGACTTTGTAATCAGATGTAGCCTATGTATATGTGTGTCTGTGATTTTATACTGAATGTAAACTAACTGGAAATACCTGTGAGTGTGTGTGTGTGTGTGTGTGTGTGTGTGTGTGTGTGTGTGTGTGTGTGTGTGTGTGTGTGTGTGTGTGTGTGTGTGTGTGAGAGAGAGAGATCGAGAGAGACTCCTTCTGCAACCTCCCAAACTTTATTTGTATGTGTGCATTGTTATTTGTGCTTGAGCAACATTTTACTTGAACTTTATTTCAATGAAATTAGTTGTAATTATTGTCCTACACAGGCGGCGTTTATCCAGCAGCCACAACATCCATCTGTGCCGGCCCCCAGGTCAAGATCTACTGTGGCTCAAGGGCCTTCACCAGAGCCATCACCACCAAGGACCAGCAGACCATCATCACTACAGCTGCCTCCACCTCCATCTGCGGCTGCCACCAGGTCAAGATACACCTCAGCACAAAGGCTCCACCACAGCCATCACCTTCAACCCAGCCAGCAAGGAGGTCTCGTGGAGGTCTCGTATAGCACTTGTACACCCCACCTACACAGCAGCCCATGCACCATCACCCCCACCTACACAGCAGCCAGACCCACTGTCTTGGAAGACAGACAAAGACCTTGACACTGTCTTGACATTTATAATGAATAGTTGGTTGAAAGTTCTGGTGTTCAATATTGTAAATAGTTAGATTTTCCAGTTTCTTATATTTATATAAATAGTTGGTTGAAAAAAACATATTTATAATAAATTGTTGGTTGAAAAAAAAAAGGTTGAATGCTCAATTTGTATTTGTACACATCACATGAACCTTGGTATGTAATATGAAGTCATTATTCAGTCCTGATGTATCTCAGTCCCTGCTGTGGTGAAAGTAGAGTGATAAACACCTATTTTACTCAAAATTTGAATTTAATGTTTTTCATTTTAGACATGAATAACACATTTATATACAGTGTAATTCAAATATTGCACTGATTTTGTGATCCTAGGACTTTGGTAACCAAATCTAAAACACCAAAACAATTCGATCACATGAGTAAATTTGTGTTTTCACAAGAGTTTTGAAGATTTTCCAATAATCGGATTTCACATTTTTAGCTTTTGAGCTACTTATCTCATCAAACAGTGCTCCAAAGTGAGCAATATGCATATATAGCAAGACCAGAGATTGTCCTGCACATTTTGATATGTAACACATGGGGTGCCATGTTAGAAGAAATACATTTAAAAGGTGATTTAAGAAAACATCTAAAAATCGAGAAAATACCCTTAGACTCCAGAGGGTTAAGAATGGTAAAACTGCGCCCCCTGGGTTGTCATTCCTAAATTATGAATGACAGCTTGTGGAAAGTTTGCTAGACTACTGGTTGCATGGCAACTAGGCATCTCGCGAGTTGCGGTAATTGGTTAGTACAATAAAGAAAGGATTTGTTTTGGAATTATTTTGTGTTCCGTTTTTTCTTGGGCGGCCCTCAATCCAATATTGGGTACCTAAATTGGCCCTCACTCATCAAAACTTTGAGAACCCCTGCATTAGATGTATAGCCTATAGGCCTAGCGCTTTTCTAGAACTCAAAGACGCTTGCACGCTTACACATGTCCTGCAATACACATGCTGCAGCTGCTCACTGTTTGTAAAAGTAAATAAATAGTATTTTCATTTCAATAATGTACTTTCTATACCCTGCTTCATAAACAATACTGACATCCCTGTGCTCCTGAGTCTGGGGGTCCGGGGATGTGAGGACCGCGCGAGGACACTTCATTACTTCATAAAAGGAAATGGCGGTCAATATTAACAACATAGGAGCTAAAACGCTTAATAACCTTCATTACGTGTTAGAGAAAGAACATTAGAAAGTTCGACAAAGATGAGGCTGTTAAACGGGCAGCGGATCCGCTGTGTGTAGAAAGAAAGAGAGAGAGAGAGACGCTGAGCTGCACCATGCAGCGATTAGCTGATACGGAGCATAGAGAGAGCTGCGGTCCGCGGGCGGAAAAACGTCACTTGTCCGCCGGACAAGTCAATTGAAAGATCTACTTGTCCGATATCGTAAATAACACGTCCCGGACGGTGGGACGTGTACTTTTTTGCACGCTGATATCAGAAATGTGGATACTAAGGAAATTGAAACTGCACCAGGATGATACATGCTCCAGGGCAAGTGGTCAATATGCAACTGTTAAATGAGCCTCTTTTGGCGCATTTCCACAACACGGCCTCGCTCGGTATGGCTAGGCCTCGTTAGGACTGGCTCACTTTATGGTGCATTTCCATTACAGTTTAGGAACTGGGGTAGTATCTAACGCAGTGTAGGTGGAGCCGTGACGTCATCTTCAATGAGAACCCCAGAAAAACAACATCAGCCGTTAGCTGTTAGCACTCAAGCTCACAGCTCCTCATATCTGTTCAGAAACTAGACAAAAAGTTAAACAAGTACAAACCACAGACTGTCTGTGTCATGGCGAATACAGTCGCTGGTTTAATTATGTCTGTATAGGCCAGGGGTCGGCAACAGGTGGACCGCGTTCCGGATCCAGACGCCGACCTATACGGACCCGGACCTATAATCAATAAATACATTAATAGGGAATTTCAATTTTGACGGGGCGATTCTATTTTAACCACTGCCGACAGGGGGCGAAAGAGACGAGTGAGCGATACAGGGAGAGAAACACAGAAGAAGAGACGAGAGAGCGATACAGGGAGAGAAACACAGAAGAAGAGACGAGAGAGCGATACAGGGAGAGAAACACAGAAGAAGAGACGAGTGAGCGATACAGGGAGAGAAACACAGAAGAAGAGACGAGAGAACGATACAGGGAGAGAAACACAGAAGAAGAGACGAGAGAGCGGCAGAGAGAGAAACACAGAAGAAGAGACGAGTGAGCGATACAGGGAGAGAAACACAGAAGAAGAGATGAGTGAGCGATACAGGGAGAGAAACACAGAAGAAGAGACGAGAGAGCGATACAGGGAGAGAAACACAGAAGAAGAGACGAGAGAGCGATACAGGGAGAGAACACAGAAGAAGAGACGAGTGAGCGATACAGGGAGAGAAACACAGAAGAAGAGACGAGTGAGCGATACAGGGAGAGAAACAGAGAAGAAGAGACGAGTGAGCGATACAGGGAGAGAAACACAGAAGAAGAGACGAGAGAGCGATACAGGGAGAGAAACACAGAAGAAGAGACGAGAGAGCGATACAGGGAGAGAAACACAGAAGAAGAGACGAGTGAGCGATACAGGGAGAGAAACACAGAAGAAGAGACGAGTGAGCGATACAGGGAGAGAAACACAGAAGAAGAGACGAGAGAGCGGCAGAGAGAAGCGGAGAGGAAAGTGAGTGAAGAGAATAGGAGAGAAACACAGAAGAAGAGAAGAGTGAGCGATACAGGGAGAGAAACACAGAAGAAGAGACGAGAGAACGATACAGGGAGAGAAACACAGAAGAAGAGACGAGAGAGTGGCAGAGAGAGAAACACAGAAGAAGAGACGAGTGAGCGATACAGGGAGAGAAACACAGAAGAAGAGATGAGTGAGCGATACAGGAAGAGAAACACAGAAGAAGAGACGAGAGAGCGATACAGGGAGAGAAACACAGAAGAAGAGACGAGAGAGCGATACAGGGAGAGAAACAGAGAAGAGAGAAACACAGAAGAAGAGACGAGGAGACGCTGATACAGGGAGAGAAACACAGAAGAAGAGACGAGAGAGCGATACAGGGAGAGAACACAGAAGAAGAGAACGAGTGAGCGATACAGGGAGAGAAAACACAGAAGAAGAGACGAGTGAGCGATACAGGGAGAGAAACACAGAAGAAGAGACGAGAGAGCGATACAGGGAGAGAAACACAGAAGAAGAGACGAGAGAGCGATACGGGAGAGAACACAGAAGAAGAGACGAGTGAGCGATACAGGGAGAGAAACACAGAAGAAGAGACGAGTGGAGCGATACAGGGAGAGAAACACAGAAGAAGAGACGAGAAGAGCGGCAGAGAGAAAGCGGAGAGGAAAGTGAGTGGAAGAGAATAAGTGAGCGATACAGGGAGAGAAACACAGAAGAAGAGACGAGAGCGCGGCAGAGAGAAGCGGAGAGGAAAGTGAGTGAAGAGAATAATTAGCGATACAGGGAGAGAAACACAGAAGAAGAGATGAGAGCACGGCAGAGAGAAGCGGAGAGGAATGTGAATGAAGAGAATAATTAGCGATACAGGGAGAGAAACACAGAAGAAGAGATGAGAGCGCGGCAGAGAGAAGCGGAGAGGAATGTGAATGAAGAGAATAATTAGCGATACAGGGAGAGAAACACAGAAGAAGAGATGAGAGAGCGATACAGGGAGAGAAACACAGAAGAAGAGACGAGAGAGCGATACAGGGAGAGAAACACAGAAGAAGAGACGAGAGAGCGATACAGGGAGAGAAACACAGAAGAAGAGATGAGAGAGCGGCAGAGAGAAGCGGAGAGGAAAGTGAGTGAAGAGAATAATTAGCGATACAGGGAGAGAAGCGGAGAGGAGAGTGAACAGGCGTGTTAGCGGCAGACAGGGAGAGACAAATAATTACACATGGCGCTCTCCAAGAAGAGGAACGTGGACAGTGAGAACAGAGCTTTTAACCCTGAGTGGACTCTTCATGTTCATCCTGCCCACTGGGAGCACAGAGCCAGTGTGTCTCATTTGTTCAGAGACCGTGGCACTCATTAAAAGAGACAACACGCCACTATGAGACAAAACACAAAGTGTTTGACCAAACATTCCCTCAAGTCAGACCTGAGGTCACAAAAACTAAATATCGTTCCAGGGCAGGCTAACCGAGGCTAACCAATGAGCTAACTGAGGCTAACCAATGAGCTAACCGAGGCTAACCAACGAGCACCTGCATGTGTGTATGAGAATGGCCCTGACACCATTTCAGCCCAGATTTAAACTCCTGGCAGGACAAGCTCCGGCTCAATTCTCGCACTGAACAAAACAAAGTGAGTGAGGGACTGCAATATAAGAGAGAAGGAAAGAGAAACTTTAAAACTGTTCAATTGTTATGATTAGGGGACAGAGTCCTGCAACCCTTTTTCCGGGTTCGGTTCTGGGTAAAACAAAGATGATGCGGGTCGGGTCGCGGGTATTGCATAATAAATATATTAAAATAATAATAAATTAGTTTAATGTTTAAAATCCTCAGACCTCTCCCCCGTGGGACCGCGCATAATCATAACCTCTGCAGCGCATCAATCTGCTGCTGTGCCAGGGCTCGAGCTTAAGGACGTCCCGTCGTCGAAAAAAATAGTATCGGGGAGGATAACAAATAATTTTGGGACGAATTTGGGACGAGAGTTCAAATAAAAATACCCTGCTAACTCTACTACAAAAGGCGATGAAAATGAAACCGACTGCACGTTTTGTGTAGCACATTAAACCTCCTTGTCAACATAAAACACACATTTAGAAACCCGCGAAATACACACACGTAGCTACAGCTGTGCCGCTGGCTGTCAGCCAGCCGCCCAGCTGGCTGTGTGTACATTGTACATCACTCAACCCGCGAAATACACACACTCAGTACATAGCTAGACCCGCAAATTTGCGGGCCAGGAATTTGCGGGTCTAGCTATGTACTGAGTGTGTGTATTTCGCGGGTTGAGTGATGTACAATGGCATCCCGTGGAGGAATTCTGAAATGTTTTACCGTTAATCACAAAAACGCACAGCAGAACCAGACCCTGGAGCGCCGGCCTCTTTATTTACTTACTCCTCTTCATCCCCTATGGGTAATAAGGCTGAGATGAGAACCCTCCATCGTATTTAGTCCTTAGCAATATGCTGCGCCTCTCCCCATGTAGGGATGGGTACCGAGCCCCGGTATTAAACGGGCCCCGGGCCGGAATTAAAGACAGTGGTAACGTTAAGCTCCAACGTTATCGGACTTTTTATCGGTACTGGAGACATTTAAAAAATATATGTCATATGTATTATTGCTACATACACATTATATCGCAGTTTTAGTTTCACCAACTCCGTTTCTAATATGCAATAAGACTACAACATGCGTCTATGATGTATTTTCGAGCTTTCCAATCCAGACGAGATCTCTCTCTCCCGTCTGTGTGCGAGGGGGCGGGGCCGTTTGTAAAGGTCTCCTGACTGACAGACTGTCATCCTGGTTAGTGGTTACTCTGGGTTCTGTCTTCAGGACAGTGTTGGATTGTTTTGTTAATTGGATGAGACTTGATTGGAGTCAATATTAGAGTAATTTTCTCGTTTGTGTGTTTGTTTAAATATATTTGGTTTTTGTTTATGTGATTGAATGATTTACTCAAATAAAAAAGTTGATGAATTATCATCTAATGATTTGTATGATGTTTTATTTATGTTAAAGGTCACTTTGAATGATTTTAACTAATGATAATGTAGAAAAACTAATGTTTTAAATTCGGGACGGTCCACATTAATTTCGGGACGGCTTAGATTGTATTTCGGGACGGTTCTGGGAGGATGGGGAAAAAAGTTAGTCGAGAGCCCTGTGCTGTGCGCGCCACATTTGAAATGGCTGAGGTGAAGCTCTCTAGCGGAGAATACAGCATTTTCAATAACACTTCCTCAAGAGCGAAATCCAACGTCTGGGAGGATTTTGGTGTCATCCTAGATGGAGAAAATAACCAACATCCCACGCTTTTTGAGACAAATATGCAACTGCGTGTGTTAATAATTGCACGTTTTCAGTGCTCATATATATGCGGGTTCGGGTCGGGTTGCGGATCTTGTGCCGACGGGTCGGGTCGGGTTGCGGAACTAATTGGCAATATGTGCGGGTAGCGGGGCGGGTTCGGTATTGCACGTCGCGGGTGCGGGGCGGGAGCGGGTCTTGAAAATCAGACCCCTGCAGGACTCTGTTAGGGGATGCTCCGATCGATCGGTCACCGATCGAGATCAGCCGATACTCACTCTCTACCGATCGATCGGTGCTCTCTAAACATGCCGATCGCGAGAGCCGACCGCATGACGTAAAATACATGACACTTTTCTCTGTGTGCGGCAAAACAAGCTCGCCAAAATGGCTTCACCGGTCTGGCATTATTTTAAGGTGTCCGAAAAAGACAGTAAAATAGTGGTATGCAACGTGTGTGTGAAGCAGAAATCCTGCAGCTCCGCCCACTGAGACGGACCGGTGAGCGGAGCAACACACAAGAGTTAGACCTAACACACTTAGCTATTTGATCTACCTCTGGAACAAGCTAAACTAGTTATACATATATTTATTATTCACTGTGTCGGGTCACTCATTAATGGATCAGTGAGCTGCATGAGATACTGACAGGCTGCCAGGAGAGGGAGAGAGGGGGAGAGAGGGGGGGAGAGAGAGAGAGGAAAAGAGAGGCTTCCGCTCATTTCTCCCGTGTTATTATCCAAAGTGAATGTAAACTTGAATAATGTACATCATTTGAATGTAATATTTAAGTTGATTGTTGTTTGTGGAAGCTCCAGTGAATGAGCCCCATTAACTTTTAAACATCACTTTAAATGGAAGATTTAAAGTGATGTTTAAATCTTCAATTTAGGCCCCGCCCACTCGATCGGATCGGCGATCGGTATCGGCCGATACTGATTCCGGCCCCAAAATTGGCGATCGGAGCATCCCTAGTTATGCTGTGTAAAGACTGATATTGTTCTATAATCGTCTGCAATGGTTAAGTCATGATGTGAAACGGTTAACAAAGAAAAAGAGAAACTCAAGCTCAGGGCTCGACAGTAACGGTTGCCAGGTTGCCATTGGCAACCGTTCAGAACAAATGTCAACCACTTCTTGGCCTTTGGTTGCCTTCAGTGGCAACCCGTTTTTAACATAAAGAAATAAGGACAGCAAACAGCAAAATGTGCACCCCAAAATAGATAAATGTTAATTATTGTTGTGACCAGTCGGAACCTGATACTTAAGTTGAACGTGCATTGGTGGGATTACGGAGCCAGAAAGCGATGCACGTTTACTCGCGTGCGCGGTGCGCCGTGTGTTTGTTTTACAAAAAATGGCGAAACGAACGAAAAGCAAAGAGGAAATGTGTAAAGTCTTGGGAGGCGAAATATATATGTACATTCTGCTCTGTTGTGCATTCACTTTAACGCATTAAAAAATTAACGCCACTAATTATTTTAACGCATGTGTATTTTTGTCCTCGGCCGCCCCGTAGTTTCAGAGCGCATCGAGTTTAAAATACCATCTACAAGCTGATGCTGACAGCCCGCTCCTGCCGCCCGCTTGTGGCAGACCACACTTCCACGCTCACCGGCAGGCACCGACTGGCTGTTGGGAGGACCTGGAGGGTGTGTATGTGTGGCCCGAGCGAGCGAGAGAGAGACCTTACGTGCATTGTTGCTGTTAGCATCTGGTGCTAGCTAGCTGCGCTAACGGATATGGAGCTTTTTAAATGAAAACAGAGGAGCGACATTTCGCCACAACTGCGCCGAGCACTTGACTTTATGCAGGAAGCCAGACAGTGGGACATTGTACGAAAAGTCAGCACACTCAGCACGGATAGTGCAACATGATTGCAGCGTCCAGGCAGCTCCCGTTCGAGCATATGCCTTGAGTTGCACATAGCTCCAACGATCCATCACACACACACACACACACACACACACACACACACACACACACACACACACACACACACACACACACACACACACACACACACACACACACACACACACACACACACACACACACACACACACCACACACACACACACACACACACCACACACACACACACACACACACACACACACACACACACACACACACACACCACACACACACACACACACACACACACACACACACACACACACACACACACACACACACACACACACACACACACACACACACACACACACACACACACACACCACAACACACACACACACACACACACACACACACACACACACAATTTGTATTGTATGAGAGAGGTTCCAGGTTGTTGTGTTTAATATTCATGAGAATATTTGTCATTGTTCAAATGATAATAAACATTAGCATAAAGCACATTTGTCCACTCATATGTTGATATGAGTATTAAAAACTTGAAAAATATTCCTCTAAGGTACATTTAGAACAGATAAAAAATGTGCGATTAATTTGCGATTAATCGCGATTAACTATGGACAATCATGCGATTAATCGCGATTAACTATGGACACTATCGACTGACAGCCCTAATAAAAAGGTAACACATGTTAAATATAGTTAGATATATTAAAAGGTAATTTACAGAATTAATAATTAATATCTAATTCTTAACTGTGAATGGTTTTCATTTATTTAACATTAGAAATGTATTAGTCTGGCCAATCCAAGACTTCAATGCTGAAGAGCCAATGGATCTATGGTGGGGGTCAGCACAAAGATCAAGAAAACCCACATTTGAAAGGGAGACAACGGATGGCCAATAAATTAGTGATCTGTGAAGAACATGACAACAGCTGCACTACTGGTGTTTTGTTTACCAGCAATTGAGGGTGGACAAGTTTACTACCATGCACTTAAGTTTCAAATAATTGTGTTAATTACTTATTGTAAAGCATTTGAACATTCTTTTGTGTCACATGTTCATTATTAAGTTGATGTATAACTGTATAGTATCTTAATTATTTAAAATATAAGGTGACTAAAAGTGGCAACCATATTTTCAGTTTTGGCAACCAAAAGCTGATGCCTGGTTGCCAGCCTGGCAACCACTTTTAGAAGTTAGCGTTGAGCCCTGCTCAAGCTGCTGCTACACTTTATTTTATTTATCTAAAATTAAGCACTTTTAAGATGCACACATTTTCAAAACCTATTTTATTTTGAAATGCAGCCAGAGAGGAACATTACACATATCCACAGTATTTACTGTATATCTGTAGTTCAATGTTAATTGACAATAAATATTGTTATTTATGAATTGTACTTTCTTTATTTGATTGGCAGTCAGTTGTTGATTACATGCAGACGTTGATAAAGCTACAGGCTACTTCAATATATATCACACTAATTCATAAAGCAAGTTAGACATTTTGATGTTCCGGACCTTTGCATGGGGACATTTTCTCTAACTGGACCTCGTTGAATTTTAGTTGAATACCCCCGATATAGGCCGTTGTTGTGAGTGTGGACGGTTGGAGCATATACTGCGTTAGCTTAGCCGATCTCCATTCAGAAAACAAGCATTTTAAAAAGGTGTTTCGCCTGCCGTCTGTCTGCAGACTTGTCAAAGCATTAATTCATGGTTTTTACTAACCGGTATCAGTGTATTGTTACTTCAGCATCATTTTGAAACGTGTATTACAATTAAATCACGGTCAAATATGTTCATCGTGTTGTAGTTGTAGCCAGGGGCGGTTCTAGGGGGGGGGGCAGTGCCCCCCTAACACTGACCTCTGACCCCCCTGTGGCCCCCCTAACAATGAAAAGTTGTTTTTTTAAATGTTAAATGTTAAATGTGTTAGTGCAAACATTGCACTATAACTTAAGCTGAAGCTAACAGTAATAACTATAAGATCTATCTGAAATAAATATGTGTACTGAAACAAATACCAATAACTGTATTGCATTGTTTTCTTATGCGCAATTACTTCATACTGTCTAGTTCTCTTTTTCGTCCTGCATTTATTGTGCCCCCCTCAGAAAATAACTGGCCCCCCAGTGGCCCCCTCAGTTAAATTGGTATAGAACCGTCACTGGTTGTAGCCCCCTTGTCAGCGATTCTCTCTCTAGTTTAGCATACTCAGCCCGACTCAGCCTGGTTGTTGGCCCGGAAAGAACCTCGATTTTATGGGGCCAGAAAAACTGTGAAATAGTACCTGCTAGTCGGAACTACGCCAAGTGGAAACGCAACCAAAAACGGGCCGGGCACGGCTCGGCATGCTTAAAGCGAGCTCCGCGCTGTAGTGGAAATGCGCCATTAATGTCAGATTGGAAAGTTGGCCCTGACGTTGATGTTATAGGAAAAACTAGTCTAGTATGTTTTGTAAAGGTTAGCCCTTTGTTCTGCAGCGCACAGAACTGCAGAGAATCATGAGCATTGCCACTCAAATGTTACATCATCATTAATATTCTCTGCTCTCGTGTTTTAGTGCCGGGCAAACCTGCAGACACAGAGTACAGCAGGTGAAGATGAAGCGGTGTCCGTTCTGGTTACAAACAGGTTATGAATTGAGTGGCACACAAGTGTTATGCCAATGTGATGAATGGTTCATGTGGATTATGATAAGAAACTGGTAAATATGTAAAGAAACTTTAAAAAATGTTGCAGTTCACAGAGCAGTAATGTATAGGCTGAGGTACACAATCAACAGATTCCATAGCAGAATAATTCACATGTCAAACATCACAACTGATCTAAACTGAGACACACAACTTTAGGCAGGTGGGTGTAATTGGAAATGTTTTGTTGCTCCGACTTAATTTAGCAGCAGCTCTAGTGACTGTCTGTGATTTCCCTCCACTGTTATTCGGGCTAATACCAAAAGTCAACAGTCCCATGATGCAACATGTGTGAATTGTTGTGGGTAAATACTCACAGGAATTAAAGGACACCTTCATTGGCTCATCATGAAGTCTGTAAGCAGACAACACAGCACACTGCAAAGTGTTGATGGAGAGTAAGGCTACATGTCTAGTGTTTCTGGAACTTTTGGACCCACCTGTCAATCTGCACCTGTAACACCATAGTCACAAAGTTTCCACTTTTCATAAACTCAACCAGAAGAGGTCGATATAAACTGAAACCAGACTTCATAAAAAAGTGCTTACACAACACATATTGAGAAATATTGTAACTTAAGATAATGCATGGTTCATAACGTACATTTCAGAATGATAAAAGGTGATGTTGCATGCATTAATGAGTAAACTTGCAGATAATGTTTCTTGGTTCAGGAATGACAGGGCTACCCACAGATAACGAAAGGCAGGTTTACAGTAAACAGAAACATTCTCCTCGTGATTTAGTGTCAGGTTCTTCAAACACGACAAATATGTGTTTCGGTTGAAACAGCAGCCATGTGGAAAACACAAGGATAATGTCAAACCATTGTGTGAGACTTAACACTATGAAACAGACAATATTAATTTATGGGAGCTCTAAATAAACACTAACAATGACCACCTGAACGCATCCCTTCCCCAGTCACAGCAACAGAATAACATGGGCGTTTCTTGGTCTCTGGAGCAGCTAACCACGCTAGCACTGTGGAACAGAGAGCCCTCCATCGCTCACTGAGGCTACATGGCTACCAGCTTCCCACTCTTTACACCCTACATTAGGCCATGCAGAGGTCAAAACGAGCTAGCGTCAACATATCAAATATAATGGGTGCCCATTGCAGCCTTACCTTTTATAACATTACTAAACACCGTGGCTCTGAACTCTTCTTTGGCCTTCTGATCGAAGTCCTGCCCGTGGATAATGCGCATCTGCTTCAGGAAAGTAGACTTGCCGCTCTCGCCTGCCCCAAGTAATAAAATCTTGACTAACCTTTTTACATAAGTCTTATCTCGATGAATACACTTATCTATCTCTTTAGACTTCCGCAATTGTTCTGCCTCCCCGCTTGTGAGGACACAGTTGGGAAAACATACAGATAAAAGGGAGCGGGACGGCAGGAAGTCCGCCATCTTTGAGACAACTTCATCGATACCGACAGCGAGGAGGGCTCAGGGAGGGCTGCGCGAGCCAGTCGACTGCTGCGTTCAAGGGACGTGGGAATCCACTTTAACGTAACTCTCACACCAAACTTTCACCAGTGAACCCATCGAAATCCAATGCGTTAATACTGTACTGCAGCTAAACTCATTTCAAGTTTCATAAGTAATGTTAATCTTGGGGAAAACGTTGGGTGGAAAATGGGCAATATTTTAAAACAAAAGGCACGAACACATACTTGTATCCTACCTCTTCTTGACATTTTGATAGGGTTTCTGCATGAGGGTCTACAAGTAATACGTATAGGCCTACATAGCAAATCACAAATTTACAAAAACGATGTAGGTACAAATCAGCATCTACTTGTATGTCTCATGCATGTTTACAAGCTTAGCCTGTAATTATACAAGCGTTGTTCATCTGCCAAAAAAATGAAATGAAATTGTTCTCAATATTTTTGAACGCAGCAAAAGTGATAGTTACAGTGACAGTACGTGAACGCGCCCATGCTTCAATGTTTGGGCGGGTCGCACAGATTGTAGGGGAGCTATCAGCATTATTCTGACTCAGTTACACAGATATCCCAAAGCACATTCTGCACCAGTTTTTACCGTATAGAGGGAAATTAAATATATGTAAGTGATCAGTGATAAGATAATAATTCGGATATAGCATCTTATGATTTCATGACAGACTAACCTCTAATACTAGAATAATATATTATCTGGCCATAGGTTTACTATGTGGTGTTGGTATTTGAATAGTAAAATCCATTCAAATAACAGCAGACCACTAGAGGCACTGTTACTTTACAGCTTCTTGGCAGTTGTTCGGTTATAATCCATGGCAAATTTGAATAAATAAAAAGAAAACTAGTCAACATGTGTCTTACTTTAAACTTCAAAGTATGACACATGTTTACATGTCAGATCAGACACTCATGGAAATGCCATAATTGCATGGACAAAATACAAAAGCATGGCCGGGAGAAATGCAACCATTCTTGGAGTATAGGAGATGAAGATAAAAAATAAGTAACTGAAAATAAAAGGTACATTTAACACTTTGTCTGAGATTTTACTTTTGACAGCTACCTAAAACATTTCCCAACGTGGCCATGCGAGTCAAACACTTCCAAAATTAAGGGACATTTCCTGGAGATTTTAGATGTTGAATGAAGTAAACACGATCCCTTAGTTAAAAGAATGCAAAGTACACCAGCAAAGGCACTCAAAATGACATTTTAGAATGCTTAGTAGAAATGATAGGAGAGGATATTATAAAAGAGGTTAAAGGTGCATGTCATGGCCATTTCTACTGATCACAATTCCATTGTTGAGGTATATTAAAATAGATTTATATTGTGCAATTTTCCAAAATCACATTGGTTTCTCATACAGCATCTCCCATCATCATCATACTTCCTGAATTAAAAGTCAACTATAATATTAGACATATGAAGAAGTTAAACTTTAAACATCCATGACTTAAACACTTGATCCAGGATCAAAGCCACATAGCTGCACCTGCAAGGTGAATACAGCTGGTAAAAGAAAAAGTGTTTGAATGTGTACATTAACAGGTTTATGATATCACTGCCCCGTCTAAAACACGATCTGACTTTAATTACATTTGACTCAAGTGTTTCGTCAACTTAATGTGTTGCTTAAAATAATACTTCTGCATACAGTATGTGACACTGTGAGTGTTGCACGGCCAGATACGGCTCAGCTGACTCAGATAAGGAAATATATGATACATTATGAAGTGATATGACTGTACTTAATGTTACTCTGATCCGGTTACTTATGTTGTGACAGATATTTAAGTAAGCTTTCTTAACGCTAATGTTATAATAGTCAGATTGCTCTGAAGATGGGAGGTGATATTCTATTAATGTTCACGTTCACACAGCCGGTGATTTTTGCCGGCCGTCTTTCCTGCAACGGCAGTTTTTCTGTATTTCCTTTCTCCTGTAATATGACTTGATTGCTTTAAACTCTACACACTGAGCTCTGATTGGTCAGCAGGCGGTGCTTTCACTGAGTTGATCTCTTAGCCTGCAACCTAACCTGCTCCGGGCTTATTATACATCCATGGCTCCGGGGCACGTCTATCGTTTTTCCAACCCAGTTTAGATCCCACTTCCGCATTACGCAAGCATCGACGCGGCGTTACGTCACAGCATCAACCTGGCGTTACATCCCTATGGTTACATCACTGCCTCACGCGGCACACCCGCAAAATCTGAATCTGACAAGCGAAATACCGTCCTTTTAAACGCCGCATAATATACAATATAATAGTGCTTCTTTGTCAATTATTTCACACACAGTGACGTCACGAGCTACCCACAATGCAACACGCGCCATATATATATATAAATACGCCATTTTCATGGAGGTGCAAATATCCTGGAAGTGCAAATATAAACAGCTAGCTAACGTAGCAAGGCAGAGCACACTAGGTTTTTTTTCTGAATTAACGACCGAAGAAATCGCTGCATGTCTTCGGATTACATCTCTGGACTTGAGGGGTGTGCTCTAGGTCGTTACCAGCGTAAACTAGAGCTGTGTGGGTTGTCGGATTGCCTTACAGACTGCGTCGATTTTGGCTGCATCTACGTCTAATTTCTGGAAACACCAGGTGAATACCCCACTTGTCACAATAATATTATCATGCCATTGCATATATGTGGTATTTTAGAGTTGACTTGACTAGATATTGATTAAGGCAATAGACTATGATATTCAGTACAGGAAGCTTAGCAACACCTAGACGGTGTACGGCTAAACGGGCTAAACCCTTGGCCTGCTTGCACCTCGCGTAAAACGGCGGATACCGGAAGTACGGTGTCGCCCTCGGCCCAATACCCGTATGTGTGTGTGAAAGAATATGACTGACGACCACACACAGTGCTGAGGTAATGTTAATTCCATCCATCCATCCATCCATCTTCTCCCGCTTATCCGTGGTCGGGTCGCGGGGGTAGCAGTTCCAGCAGAGAGCCCCAAACTTTCTTTTCCCTGGCGACATCAACCAGCTCTGACTGGGGGATCCCAAGGCGCTCCCAGGCCAGCGAAGAGATATAATCCCTCCACCTGGTCCTAGGTCTACCCCTTGGTCTCTTCCCAGCTGGACGTGCCTGGAATACCTCCCTAGGGAGGCGCCCAGGTGGCATCCTAACTAGGTGCCCGAACCACCTCAACTGGCTCCTTTCGACGCGAAGGAGGAGCGGCTCAACTCCGAGTCCCTCCCTGATGACCGAACTTCTCACCTTATCCCTAAGGGAGACACCAGCCACCCTGCGGAGAAAACCCATCTCGGCCGCTTGTATCCGCGATCTCGTTCTTTCGGTCATGACCCATCCTTCATGACCATAGGTGAGGGTAGGAACGTTAATTGTTAATTCATCATTTAATATTAATTCCTGATGGATATAAGAGGGATACATTAGCAAACATCTGTATATATAGCCTAAATTGTAAGGGAAACTTCTGTGTAGCAATGCAGTGGGAGTCACCGACTCAGGAAGGAGACACGGTAGGAGCAGGAGCTTTGATGTCAAAACACTGGAGGTTTATTTGGAGTTACGGCCGGAGAGTTCACATCACAAATCACAGCAGCCTCGGTGAGACTGCACGGGTGGGTTGCCATGTCAATTCTAAAGAACTCTACCTCAGACCCATGTATTTAACTAGTTCTGAGAGCATCATCAACACGCTGCATAACAAGATAAAATCACAACACCTCTATCAGCTGACGTCAACAGGCAGGAACATAGAATCATAACACCTCTATCAGCTGACGCCAACAGGCAGGAACAGGGAGACAGAACACTGAGAGCACAGCAGCCAAGGTTACGAGGTGCGTGTGCTCAGTCAGGACAGTTTGAACTGATAAACTGGGTCAAAGTTATGGGCCTTGGAAAATATTTCCACAACAGTTTCTCTCTTTTTATCAATTTTGATAATCTAAAAACCTTAGTCTAATAATATTTTGTTCAATACTTAAATCAATGGGAATCTTCAGATTTGAGTGTGGACTTACACAAGATTGTGTGTGTTAAGATTGAAACATTCAATCACAATGATTGATACAGCCAATCATAATAGAAAAATCATCTCTCATCAGTGTTTGGATCATCCTTTGTCAAAAGCATAATAATGATCACACATAAAACACAGGTGCACAATAGCAAACATATTTGTTTTGGGCCAAAACTGAAATTAATCCAGTACTTGAAACATCATTGTAGGTCTTTCTGTGCATGGATAATACATTAAAGAGTAGTGTTGTTAAGCCTGATTGCTGGACGATTAAGGATATTAACATTATCTGTGATAATAGTAGAAATATCTTATGATTCAATACTTTATAATCTGAAGATATTAATTAATTAATTTTGTTTAGTGCGAAAGTGTAATCTGATCCGGCAAAAATATATTAATCACCACT
This sequence comes from Gymnodraco acuticeps, assembly GCF_902827175.1. Taxonomy (NCBI): domain Eukaryota; kingdom Metazoa; phylum Chordata; class Actinopteri; order Perciformes; family Bathydraconidae; genus Gymnodraco; species Gymnodraco acuticeps. Next base: position 546,673 of record NW_022990385.1, read on the forward strand.
ATTCAACACATGTCTGGTCATTGGAAATATAAAGACAGTCATTAATTGTACATCTGTAAACATCCAAGATATAAAATCAATTCAAAGTTCATCTTTGTACGAGAGCTGGAAGAACATGTCCTTCAGTCTTTCTGACTCTTTCTCCTCCTCTCTTTATGACAACGAGTGTCTGGTGTGTAAAGGCATCCTGATACTGTAGATTAGCACTGAGGTGCTGATTGGCTCAAAACTCTTCTTCATCAGAGCGCCATATTTAAACCCCCCAATTGCTCTGCTTTTGTGTGGCTCATTCAGTGAGCACTGTAGTTGATCCCCCCAGTGAAATGGAGGCTCATCTGCCTGCATTCCTTCTGCTATCTGCTTGAGAGCAGTGCCAGACAAAACTGCGTATTCCAAGTGGCGCATCCAGGTCTCCCCCCGTGATGGGAGAGGTTAGGAAGATATCTGCCCCCCCCAAGAAACAAGGAACCTTGTATGAAGCCTCTGAAGTCCTCGCTCGTCCCGCAGAGTTGTCTGCCTGAGCCCACCGAGCAGAAAGGTGAAGAAGCATCCCATCTCCTCAGAAAGTTGAAGATTAGAATCCTCTCATCTCGAACGACCTCGTGCCTCCTTGCCCGTGGCTGGGGGTGCCCTCTGCAGCCGGAGAGTGTGACCCTCTCTCTCTGACCCTTGGCCTTCAGAACTGTCCTAGTTATTGGGTAACACTTGATAGGGATGTTTTCCTGAGTGCAGACAACTCAAAGTAATGGATTAGAACATTATCATTTAATTACAAAAATAGGATAGGCCCCTCAGAATTATTTGGGAGCCTTCCTGACACATGCACATGCATAAATGTAAGTTTTGTCTTAGTCATTTTAACATGCAAGAATCATATACTGATCAGTCCAAAGTAGAGAAATGTTATTGTAATTTAAAGGTGAGCTAGTCCCTGGATATAACCCCTTCTCAATGATTCTAAATGTTATATTAATTCACCATTTGATAAAATATTAGTTTATCAGAAATATATATTTTTCCTCTTCCATAAAACAGGTTTGAGTAATAAATGTTCCCAATATAAAATCAATTACTCAATATAATTGACTTAAGTGATAAACTGGGTCAAAGTTATGGGCCTTGGAAAATATTTCCACAACATATATAATGTTTCGTTTTTTTGTTTGTCATGTAACTATTCAATATCCGCGACCGCTATAACTGCCGAAGATGAAGTCTATGACGCTATCGCGTAGAGCTACATTCTTGCGTAATGCGGAAGTGGGCGTGGTTAAATATAAACTGGGTTGGAAAAACGTTAGACGCCTCCGGGGCAGGTTAGCCGCACAACATAGGTTACCATGGAGATCTAGCCCGCTAAAACGAGAACCAGCGTCGTAGGACCGGAAACCCCGAGTTTTCCCTGAAGTTAGCCGGCTAAGCGAAAATCCTGCTTCGTAGTACAGGCCTCTGGTGTGTGAGGTGCTCCGCGGATTGGTCCATTTGGGCCAATCCGGTCATTTGTTGTTGATTTGGGTGTTCACACGTCAGAGAACCCAGGAAGAAAACAATGGAAAATGAGAAATCTCCAACGAGGTGTTCTGGGGCAGCATAGACAGGTATTTTCTGTGTTAGAGTTTACTCGCTACAGGGTGTACTTTGAGGGTTTTTGACTCTGCAGACCATTTACATGCAGAAAGATAACACACAAGGGGACGGGTAATAACCGGAAAACCATGATATGGGCCCTTTAAGAAAGTGAGCACTTTTCTATTTTAGCAGATGAGACTAAAGATATATTAAAAAAAATTAAGCAGCTATCTCTGGTCGTACGATATTATTATGATAGTCTTGTAACATCTACAGTTGGACAGAAAACTACGGAGCCCCTAAAGGGACATGAAAAAAAAATGAAAAAAGAGAGAGACAAAAAAAAGTCTTGTGCGCACAAGAAACGAACCCGTTATCCCGACTTTTTTTTTTTTGTTGAGAAAGTTACCTGTGCGCCAAGTAGGAAGTGTAGCACACAGGAGACAACCATTTAATTGCAGACTGTTATATTTACGTGGGGAAATGACAGTGCATACATTATTTGAGATATATTTTGAACTCAGACTTAATTTGATGGACATTTCGGCCAGGGGTGAGCTATTTGTTTAAGCACCGGATTGGCAAAACAGGAGAGTCTGTGAACCAGTCTGCTTTGATCTATGAGTTAATGTCCGTGACTCTCAGAGTAACTGCTGCCCGCAGTTGTTCTATAGAGAAACAAACACTCAGAACACACACACACACACACACAGAGCGGAGCGGAGCAGAGCACAAACAGACTCACATCATGCCTCCTGGTGGCCGGACATCTCCTTCATAAAACTAATAAAAGGGGAAGTAATCGGGCAGTTGTGTGATCAATAAATCAATCAATGTTTATTTATACAGCCCAATATCACAAATGTTACATTTGTCTCAGTGGACTTCACAGTTTGTACAGAATATCAGTATGACAATACGACACCCTCTGTCCTTAGACCCTCACATCGTACAAGGAAAAACTTCCGGAGAAAACCCACAGTTTAAAGGGGAAAATGGGAGAAACCTCAGGGAGAGCAACAGAGGAGGGATCCCTCTCCCAGGACGGACAGACGTGCAATAGATGCCGTGTGTAAATTGAAAAGATAATACATTTGCAACATAGGTAGTCCAAATGTTTGGAAATGCTTGTGTGTATAATAGGAAGATGAATCCACGAGGATATCCATCCAGGACTTATGATCCAGGACCACAGCCACGACTCAAGATCCAGGGCTTGCGATCCAGGACACAGGACCGCAGGATCATCCATGACTCCGGATCCCGGCGTATATAGACACCAAAAAGAAAGACATTTGGGGAAGCTGGGTTAATCGGAACATGAGAGTACACAGGTATAGACAGAGAGAAGGAAGAAGGAAAATGTCCCCCGACAAACTAAGCCTATATCAGCAAAACTAGGGGCTGAATCTAATCAGCCCTAACTATAAGCTTTATCAAAAAGGAAGTTCTTAAGCGCACTCTTAAAAACGGATAGGGTGTCTGCCGCCCGAACACAAACTGGAAGCTGATTCCACAAATGTGGAGCTTGATAAGAAAAGGCTCTGGCTCCCATTGTACTTTTAGAGACTCTAGGAACAACCAACAACCCTGCATTCTTGGAACGCAATGCCCTAGTAGGACAGTAGGGTATAATGAGTTCTTTAAGGTAAGATGGCGCCTGCCCATTAAGGGCTTTGTAGGCGAGAAGAAGAATTTTAAATTCTATCCTGTGTTCTATAGGGAGCCAGTGTAAGGCAGCCAGAACAGGAGTAATGTGGTCCCTTTTCCTAACTCTGGTTAGTACACGAGCTGCAGCATTTTGAATCAGCTGAAGCGACTTGACTGACTTCTTGGTACACCCTGATAATAAGGAGTTACAATAATCCAGCCTTGAAGTAACAAATGCATGGACTAGTTTCTCTGCATCGTTTTGAGGCAAGATATGCCTGATTTTTGCAATGCTACGTAGATGGAAGTAGGCGGTCCTTGAAATTGATTTTATGTGGGGGTTAAAGGATAAATCCTGATCAAATATAACACCAAGATTCCTTATAGTCTCACTGGAGGCCAAATTAATGCCATCCATAGTTAGTATATCTTTAGATAGTTTGTTTCGTAGATTCTTCGGGCCGAATACAATAACTTCAGTTTTGGTCGTGTTTAACATCAAAAAGTTTAAGGTTATCCAGGTTTTTAAGTCCTTGAGGCAGTCTTGAATTTTATTTAGATGATTAATTTCATCAGGCTTGATTGATAAATATAGTTGAGTATCATCCGCATACCAATGAAAATGTACAGAATGATTCCTTATAATATTGCCGAACGGAAGCATATATAATGTGAACAAAATAGGTCCGAGCACTGAGCCCTGTGGCACTCCATGGCTAACTTTGGTTTGCGTGGAAGATTCATCGTTGACACACACAAACTGAGAGCGTTCAGATAGATAGGACCTAAACCAGCCTAAAGCAGTTCCCTGTATGCCAACTAAGTGCTCTAGTCTTTGCAATAAGATATCATGGTCGATAGTGTCAAATGCAGCACTGAGATCGAGCAAAACAAGAATAGAGCAAAACAAGAATATATATATCTATGGCCTCAATAGGTAAAGCTAACTTCCGGGGAACTATTGAGGGCTCCACGATCCGCCATTGCTGTAAAAAAACTGGTCCATTGGAGTGAACGGAGATGTCGTAACTCTTCTATTATATGGCTCTGGACCAACTCAGGCCGTTTCTCAATCTCGAGGAAACTGTCTTCCAAGCCAATATTTCAAGGATGCTACGTCATCAAGTGGCGCAGCAGGACCGTTCCAATGTCCAGCATACTTGGAATTCCACAGAGGCCGCGTCCTTGGTTTGGGGGAAATTTCGAGGCTGCACATGGGTAGACTTCGCGTCCTTAAAATCCCCACAATGCTTTGCACACGGACCAATTTCCCCAAATCTGTGGCGCAAAATGTAAGGCGGGGCCTCTCATATGACACACACCTGCACACTTGCTAGCCTGTTCCACTCTTCGTTTTCCGAATGCGAGGAAGGATTCTTGCCTAGCTTCTGAAGGAAGTGACTCGGAAGACATGTGCTACTAAGCAAGCGTACTCGCGATTGAGAAACACCCTCAGTCTCACATCTAAACGTGTAAGAACTATGTTGGTCCACAACTTGGAACGTAGTATTTCTACAAAAACGCCTCTGAAATTGTAGGGTCCCTTTGTTTTTTTGCACCATTCATGTCCAATGGCTGGCGTCTATGTCACGTGATCTTTACATTTCTCCCCGCAGAAAAAAAACAAAAAAACAAACAAAAACAGTCTCACTGCAAAAACTGAAATCTTACTAAGATGAAATATCTTAAATCAAGACAAAATATGCTTATATTTTGTCTGCTAAGATATTTCCTCTTACAAAGAAGTTTTTGCAGTAGTGAATTTCACTTCCATTAAGTGTTTTGTACTTAATTATCTTAATGAGGTTTTATTACTTGTTCTTGAGATTTTAATACTGATTCTGAGTAAATTCATGTTTAAATTAAGAAATACCATAATTCTAAAGGTATTAGATCAACACTGATAAGTAGAAAACTGCTTTTTCAAAGTCAGAATATCTTATTGTAAGCATCTTATCCTTTTTCATCTCTTAACATATTAAAAACAGATAATGACCAAATTAAATTCATTGTTTTATTGTCAGCCAGTACATCAATTAAGTATGTCCATGAAATGCAGTATACAGAAATAACAGTACCAGCCAAGTCAAACTACTGCATTAAGAACATTCTTTTCAGCATGTATTATTCTTCAGCAAGCTAAAGTGATTGAGAACTATGTGCAAACATCTCATTTGAAAAGTTAAAGTAGGTAACATTATTCAGGCCAAGGGCATTTAGCAAACATAAACAGCGTTGATAAACACCTAAATGGCTGATAACATGTTATGTAATTAACATTTAAAACAACCTGAAAGAAAGACCCAGTATTATACAAAGAAACAGATGATTTATTGATTTATGATGATTTAGGTACACTGCAAACTATAATGCAAAACGCATCTGGGATCCAAACAGCTAACATTTGTATCTGCTAATAACATATCCTAAGTCAGGACCTTAGTCCTAAATTTAATTTAAGTTTGCTTTAAATGCTTCAACATCATCATATCAAAGAAACACACTATGAGTCATTTGAACTGTTGTGCAATTCCATTACATCCCCAAGATAGTATTTCACTTGTACATAGGTTTGGCCCTTTCTGCTGATTGTGTAATAAGAGGTTAAATCAACCAGCTTTTCAGCATCCACTAACTCAGTGGCCTGTGCAAGGTGTGGGACCTCAACTTGATAAGCCATAACATTTCTATCAAAGCATATAGACTGAAAAGGCTGATATTCCAAACAATAAAGCTTAGAATCAACAAGAAATATGCTTTTGACAAGTCCAAATTCTGGTGTATTACCATTTAGTACATTGGCAAGGATTAAGGACTTCTCAGTAATGTATTTATTACCATTTATCACAAGCCATTTCACTGATACAGCGTGGTTAATTTCACTGAAACCTAGGAAGTCCCTCAATTTTCCATGTAAATATTGTAGATCTCTAACCTCAGATACAGGACCTATCTCCTTTTCATTTGAAAAAATTGGGTGCTTGAAAGGGTCAACATTTTGGCAGCTTTCATATATTTGGTTCTGATTAATCAAAGACTTGCATACATTTTTTAAATTGAGCTTGGAGGCCCATTGCTTAAATAAACAATGCTTAGACTCGAACCGCATACACATATGTCTGACCATGGGACCCAATGATTCTATCTGTGATGGCAAATGTATCATGTAATGCTGCTTAGGTGTAACATTGTGGTCTGGAAAAAGCTCCTTTCAATGCTTCAAATGACTTTCAATCAGTAACATTAACCTTGACACAGTTGCAATGGTAAGAACAGGTGCAAACACTATTTGAACAATCTCTATTAAGTCCATTACCAACTGCACATATGCATTGACTTTCAAATGTTCCAAAACAAATGGCAATATCCTCAACAGGACAAGCATTTGCCCTGATGACTGCCTTAGTTTACCATCAGTTGACACAAGTGTACTCAGAGAAATTGGGGACGGTCAATCTCTAACATCTAGCGGCGAATAAGGGAAACCAAGAATAGCTGAATTCACAGAGTCCAGATGTAACTCTCTTGACTGAACAAGATGATTCAAAACACATTTAATTTCCAAAGGAGCTATACCCTCTAGAATGACATGCATAATGTCTTGCGGGGTTTGCCGAATAATATCAAAGGATGGGAAGTCAACTAACTTGCTCCTTCGATTGATCCCATATGTTGTTCTAAGGCTGTTGCGAAGCAAGTCTGTGCTAGCCTTTTCTATTTCATCACACTGTCTGACATGATTCTCCAATGTTCTTTTAATATATGCATCCTCGTTGAATTGTGACTGCATGTCCTCAAAAGAACACTCACAGTGTCTGCACTTACTGTAAGCAAAGCCCACTCCCTCTTTGAACCCTGCGAGTTCATGCTGTGCCAGGGTGTCGCCACAGAGAGAAACCATAGCACCATGTATTGTTTTCTCCCCGTTAATAGTTTGCATTTTAACACCACTGTACAATGCATCCATATCTTCCTTTATTCTATTCAATATTACATCTACGCCAGATTGACGGAGGTCTGCTGATTTAGCCATCGCAAGTAGCCTAATAGCAGCCAGCTTAGACCTGTATTTTGGATTTATATTACCTAGGGTGTAGTACACCATTAACAACTTGTTCTTTGATGAAAAGGATCCTAGTGGATTACAGATCTCTATTTCGTCTGTATACAGAATGATCTGCAGTGCATTTGGTTCCTCTGAAAATAAGGGATGAGATTTTAAAAGAGAACCATCAACAAGGTCATGAAAAAAACCTTCACTGCACCTCTGGGGTACCTCTTCAATCATAGTCAAAATCCTCGGATGTAATAGGAACTGCTCTACACTTTTGACTAATGGTACATAATAAAATAATCTGTCTTTGATGACAAAATCTGTTGATCCTCCACGTTTCTTCCTGCATATGGTTCGAGCAATTGGAATTTCCTCTGCATCCACACAACAAAACTGCTTCCTAATAACACTGTTCTGGCGAAATGTTGTTGAAACATTAGCAAAGGGGTCAATTAAACTGTCAAATATATCCATTGCATCTTCTTCAAGTTGATTGGTTGTACTTCCTGAATTCTTCTTTAGAACTTCCTTCATCTGCGTCCTGAGGTTGTCCAATAGTGATGATTGATACTGCTGTACTCCAGTAACAATGTCATTCATGCCTTTCTGAAAATGAGAGATTGAAAGTGATGTGATCAATCTTTGATGTTGGAACACATTATCATGATCACTGTAGCTTTATGTGATATACAGTTTTGCTTATGACATAGACACAACAGTAAAGTGGATAACCACTAAGACTGAACTTGGCCATCAGTGAACCACTATTAACTGCTAACTGTGTACAATAAGTAGCTAAATACTGTGCTCTGTTCTCATGTGTAAGGAAACATCTTACCTGTGACAGACGATGCTTGGATCGGGCATTGATAACAAAGGCAGTGGCATGTGTTGTCAGATCCTACAATATACAAAATGTAGTAACTTGACATTTGCAGGTATAACATTACTCACTGTGACAGAAATATATAACCATTAAATGTATGCACATCTGATGATAAAAAACTGGTGAGATGTGGTGAGCAAAGATAGATAATTTAATATGTTGTAACTCTGACCAAAACACATCAAACATTAGTATTCCAACAAGACCTCTTTATGTGTTCATTTAGTTTTGCTAGTACAGCACATAGAAATACATCTTCACATATACCTCTAGGTTTTATGAATCATTTGGTGAATTTCAATGAAATATTTTGACATAATATTGATATATAAATGATATGCTAGGCCAGGGGTGCCCAACCTTTTTTTAACCGAAAGCTACTTTTAAAGTTGCCAGTCTGCCGAGATCTACCAGTCCAAATAGAGAGGCGTATTACTGACAGCCAGGTGAATACACACTTCCACTTGTATAAAACTGACCTTTGTACGATTAATACTTCATAAAATACTGCAGATCCTTTATCTTACCTCTTTCTAATCTACACACATACAAGTATTTAACTGAAGTTACACAACAGTGTTGTTGATACAGAGTTGGAGTTTATTCACACGTCACTACAGTGGGTCATGTTTTCAAGAAACATTGAACAGTGCTGCCACATATGACACAGGAAGAAAAGAAAATACTCTGAACCCTTTCTTTGCCATTATATAAAAATAGTGTTGCTACAAAAGTATAAATTAGGCTTACTAATAAGACAACTCAGATCTGAAGCTACACAGGAATCTGCTGCCAAAGTGCAATAAAAAAGACAACATTAATAGAATCAAACCCTTTTTTTGTTGCATTTTAGTAGAGTATAAAAATAAATGCCTTTAAAATAGGATGCAAGCAACACTAGTTTCTGAACCTGAATTGATGATAGACTATAATCAATTTAAACAGAACAGATCTTAATGTTTGCATTCTTATACCATTTTGTACAATAATTATAATGAATAAGTTCAAACAAACTAAAACGTACAGATGATTAATAACTAGGGATGCACGATAATTATCGGGCCGATAATTATCGGTCCGATATTAGGAATTATGACGTCATCCCGATAAACCCGATACCAGTATTAATAGCCCCGATAATATACAATATATTTTTTGAGTAAAAAAAAAGAAAAAAATACTGCGGTGTGGATGGATTGGGATGAGGGGCGCTTGTTTTTCACTCGGCTCCTCCCGTTTTGCCAGTACTGTGGTATTAGTGGTTTAGGAAGAGGGGAGTTTTTCACAAATCCAGCGCTCCCTAACTCGTGAAGCCAGGACAGTAAACAAACATGTCGTCGGTGGTATGGGCGTTGGAGCTATGTGCAACTCAAGGCATATCAGGGTTCCCACGCTTGCCTTGACATTTTTTTCCATGCTACCTCCTGATTTTCCAGGTACCATATGAAGTGATGATCTATAGGCCCCTGAAGCTTTCCACCCCCATCCGCGCCCCCCTCCCCTCACACACACAACCCCCTAGGACACCTGACTACTTACTTGATTTAAAAGATGTGCCAGTCAAGTCTACATTGTAAATGCTTAGATATGATGTCTTATTGATAATATCAATGCATGAAATAATGCAACAAGCTGTAGATGAACAACAATTTATTGAACTGGAACTTTGAAACACATGAGCACTGGGATTGATAAATGTTCTCTCTTCCACTCCTCTCCTATCTCATCTTGTCCTCTTCTCTCCACACCTCCCCTCTTGTGTCCGCTCCTGTCTTCTCTTCCTACTCTTCTCAACTCCTCTCCACTCTTCTCCCTTTTCCTCTGTCATCCTCTACTCTCTTATACTCCTTTTCTTCTCCTCTTTCATCTTCGCCCCTCTTCTCTTCCTCCTCCCTCTTTCCTTCTGTGCCCTCCTGGCTCCTCCCCCTCTCCACTCCTCTTCCTCCTCCTCTCTACAGTCTGAAGATCTGAAACAGAATGTTATTTTGAGTTAAAATTGGTCATCTTCATAAGCTTAAATGGTGTTATATTTGTCTTTAGGAGGGTGACCAATAAATATTACAATATTTCATACATCCATAAAGGCTATTGCGCATACCTCATTGCTTTAACTTATTGACAGACTCTTGCAGCTCTTTCAGGGCTTTGTCTAGAGCTGCCACCTCTTCCTTTTTATCAGCAACCCCTTTCCGATAGGCATTTGATTTTGACAGCAGTGTAAAATTGTGCTTCTTCTCTGCCATGACTGCCATTTCATGTGCTTCTTTCTCCATTGTTTCAGCGCTAGTCATTACTTTTTGCCGCTTTGTTTTCACTTTCTGGATTTCCTGGGAGAGCTCCTTTCTTTTCTTCTCTTTAGTGGTTTGCTCTCTCAACTTCTTCTGGTCTTCCAGATACATCTCATATCTTGTCCTTGCTCCTCTGCAGTGTTGCTTGAGGTCTTTTGGAAGAGCTCCATCTGTGTGCCCAGCCATTGCATCGTGGACCAAGCGCATTGCTATTAGCGTCTTCTCCTGTAGGTTTTCAACAAGCATATCCTTGTTAACAGAGTACCCCCTTTCTACTGCAGCTTGTCCATGAGACAGCGTGAAGAGACATTGCATGATGTTCCACAGTTCTGCATACTCTTCTTTGCCACTGAGATATCTTCCGAAGAATTCATCAAGTCTGCAGCTGTAAACAAATTCTTGGAACTCTGCTTTGTGGTTTGTGTTGACATCGAGTGAGAATGCTTTATACTAAGAAAGGACTTTGTCACACTCTGTGGCAGGGCACCATCCAGCATTGAGGAGAACCTGAAGGAGTTTCTCAAACATTGCTGTTGTACTTTCGGTTTCTGTCACAATCATCACAGGGTCAAGGGACCTCATATGCCGCACAGCTGGATACATGAGAGGACTTCTCTCCATAATTTTCTTGCAGGTCATTGCGAGTAAGGAGACACGTTCTTTTTTGAACTCCACGATTTTCACTGGATTTTCCTGGAGCTTCTCAGATGCCTTCTGCAAAGCCTGCTTGGTTGAAAATCCTATGTCCAGGTGTTTGAGTGGGACATGGATTTGCTTCTCTTGGGGGTCCAGTTTAGTGAGCTGGAGAGGTGTCTTGATCTTTGCCAGCTCTTCTCTCTTGATAAAGCATGACAGCAGGCCTGTCAGGGTGCTTTGGAGCTCCTTTGCCAAGAAAGGCACCATTGGGGTATCTGTCTGAAATACCTTCAAAAAAGGCTTCAGCTGTCAAAAGCGAAAAACTCAAGTTTAGCCAGGAAAAGAGGGTCTTCGGTTGCCTTCTTGACTGTCAAGTAGGACACAGATGTTGGCACTTTACTCTTCGGAAGTTTCTTGTGGCTGTGGATGTACGCCATCACAGCTGGCCACACTTCGATTGCCCGCTCAGCAACTTGCAAGTCTTCAACCCATCGAGTGGCACAGAACTTCAGAGGAAATCTTGCAGTTTTAGTCAGCTCACTGAAATCCTCTCGCCTTGCTGGCGAGTCATGGAACACCTGCCAAAGCGCTCTCAGCGCATCTCCGATTTTCCAACCTGTTTCCCTCTCTCCGGTCTGGAAACTTCCATGCACAACATGCAGACCACAACTTCCCAGGTTGATGAGCTTTGGTGCATCTGGGTCCTCTTTGCTCTTGTCCTCTTGGAATATTCTTAATAACTTCCAATTCACTGTAGGGCCGTCCATCGATATTTGCAGGAGCTTCTTGGGGTCCAGAGGTGACAGGGATCTGTTGATACTCTCCAAGAGCTTCTCTGCCTGAGTGTGTCCTAGGAACTCTGAAGTGAAGTAACGCACAGCTACTTTCCCTTCGCGTTCACTCCAGTAGCGCAGAATGATATCCATCTGTTCTGTTTCTGTCACTTTGTTAAGGCATTCGTCAAAAGACACTACATGACACTTTGCTTTTCTTACGTCTTCGATCAGCTGCTCTTTAAAATGAGGATACAAGCCAAAACATATAAGGTAAGCCGATTTTGTTGCGCCACATGTAAATTGTTTGGCAATTTCGCTGTCTGGGAACATCTGAGCAAAAGTGTTTGAAATGTCAGAGTTGGAGTTGAACGAGAAGTGTGACCTGACCATCTTCATGACCCAGTGAATCTCTGCTTCAAATACAGCTTGGCTTGAAATAAATGCTTTCCCCTGAGCTCCAGAGCCTTTTTCCGTAGGCTGTTCACTGCTGTCTCACCCCAAATGTTCCTATTTAGTAGTATAATTTTTTTTAAGAAAAAAACGAAAAATCACAAAATACACTGAACAAAAATATAAACGCAACACTTTTGTTTTTGCTCCCATTTTTCACGAGATGAACTCAAAGACCTAAAACACTTTTTATATACACAAAATAACCATTTCTCTCAAATATTGTTCACAAATCTGAAAAAATCTGTGATAGTGAGCACTTCTCCTTTGCCGAGATAATCCATCCTACCTCACAGGTGTGGCATATCAAGATGCTGATTAGACAGCATGATTATTGCACAGGTGTGCCTTAGGCTGGCCACAATAAAAGGCCACTCTGAAACGTGCATTTTTGCTTTATTGGGGGGTCTGGGGGGGGTCCGAAAACCAGCAGTATCTGGTGTGAGGGGTAGGATTAGGGTTAGGGTAATGTTGTGAATTGAGTGGCCCATGGTGGTGGTGGGGTTATGATATGGGCAGGGGTATGTAATGGACGACGAACACAGGCCACTCGATTCACAACATTACCCTAACCCTACCCCTCACACCAGATACTGATACTATTGATATGCCACAGATACTATTGATATGCCACACCTGTGAGGTGGGATGGATTATCTCGGCAAAGGAGAAGTGCTCACTATCACAGCTTTTTTCAGATTTGTGAACAATATTTGAGAGAAATGGTTATTTTGTGTATATAGAAAATGTTTTAGATCTTTGAGTTCATCTCATAAAAAATGGGAGTAAAAACAAAAGTGTTGCGTTTATATTTTTGTTCAGTGTAGCTAAAAGTAGATATAAGAATGAATGTTACAACATTTATCAAGACTAGACTATTCATGTCAACTAGTATAGAAGTAATGTCACAGCCTAATGTGAAAATGTATTGGTAGTTAGCTAGCAATGCAAGCTAGCCAACACTAGCTAGTTAGTTAGCAAACTGAATGTTGGCTAGCAAGATTGCACTCCATGTGCTTGCTAACCATCATTAACAAATCCAAATTCAAAACAAACTCAAACTCAAGTTGCTAGCTAGTTAGCAAGATTGCACTGCTTACTAACTAACGTTGATAAACCCAAGTTTACCACAGTTAAAACACAGCTACTTACATTTGAGGATAAACTTGCATAAGAAGTGTCACTGTAGATGTCAAGGCTCCCGTGTTGGCTGGGAAATGCATGTATTTGACCCTTCTATTGAGATCGCGAGTAACGTTATTATTCCTGAAGTCCACCAATCCGAAACTATACTTTTAAAGTCCATATCACCAAGTTGCCTGCATCAAATTCCAACATCCAATATACCATATAGGATGCCAAGAGCATGCTCTACTCAACATGGGATCATCCTTTTCTATCTACAGTAAAAGCTGTTCACATGTAAAGGGTTTTTATAAACTCATCTTAATTCTGTGCTCAATAGTTTCATTTTATTACTATTTTACACCTCATCCAATAAAAATGTCCAGGACAACTGTTTCTATTTCCATGTAAGTGTTCACTTTTGCTCAGTTTCCATGACTTCTCCATACCTGGAAAATGAAAAAAATAATTCCATGTTTTCCATGTACCGTGGGAACCCTGCATATGCTCGAACCGGAGCTGCCTGGACGCTGCAATCATGTTGCGCACTACCCGTGCTGAGTGTGCTGACTTTTCGTACAATGTCCCACTGTCTGGCTTCCTGCATAAAGTCAAGTGCTCGGCGCAGTTGTGGCGAAATGTCGCTCCTCTGTTTTCATTTAAACAGCTCCGTATATCCGTTAGCGCAGCTAGCTAGCACCAGATGCTAACAACAACAATGGACGTAAGGTCTCTCTCTCGCTCGCTCGGGCCACACATACACACACCCTCCCGGTCCTCCAGATGGCCAGTCGGTGCCTGCTGGTGAGCGTGGAAGTGTGGTCTGCCACAAGCGGGCGACAGGAGCGGGGCTGTCAGCATCAGCTTGTAGATGGTATTTTAAACTCGATGCGCTCTGAAACTACGGGGCGGCCGAGGAAAATAAATACACATGCGTTAATCGCGTTAAAATAATTAGTGGCGTAAACATTTTTTTATTATCGGTTATCGGTATCGGTATCGGTCTTGAGAAGCAGGAAGTTATCGGTATCGGTTTCAAAAAACCAATATCGTGCATCCCTATTAATAACGGTATCTAACTTGAAAACCTGTTGAAATGCTACTGTTATTTTTACTGTCCCCCAAAAGCGCATTGGCAGCCTCCAGGAATGCTTCTTTCACAACTTCGCCGTCTTTGAAAGACTTCATGTGTTTCTCAAGAACGTGACTGACACTAGTGCTGTGACGTCGACGCGTCGACTTCAAAATATCGTCGACGACATATTTCCGCGTCGACACATCGCCACCATAGACTGTATATATGGTCGCCACACACACGTGGGTCACCCAAAGCAACAAGCAGTTCGCAATCGCACTTCTAACACAATGGAGACTGAAACGGCTACCAACTCCTCCTCACAGGATTGCGCACGAAGCCCTCAAACGAAAACATCTCGCCCTAGGTCTTCAAAAGCATGGGAATATTTTAAAGTTAGTCCAAAACGCAAAGATATTTATATCTCACTGAGACTGCTGCTTGACCGGAAGCAGCAGCTAGCTGTGGTGGCAACCATTAGCAGCTAGCATTTGCTCTCCGATTTTTACATTAAAATGGAATTATGGATTATAAATTCAATACTTTTTTTATACATAGACATTAAAAACCTATGGATTAACCGATTCAGCCGCGTTTTTTCTCATTTGAATGCCATTGAACACGTATTTTGATCAGATTGACAGCTACGGCGGTGAGACGATCTCCCTAGAAGCTCTGTGAAGGTACGTGTTGTGATGACTGTATTTGCTTCCCCTGTCGTGAGTCCGGATCACTCAGTGATGATACTATGTACCTACATAATCTGTGGAGTCTCAGCTTTAATCGGATATCTTGTATGTGCAGATACGATAAGTAATAAGGGTACTTTTATCTTGAGATCTGTGCCAATGTCCGTTAGCATTTTTCGCTCAGGGGTCATTTAGATGCTTCTTATGAGACTTGTGTTTTGTTTTGGTAAACATGGTTTGTATCGTCAGTTAGCTGAGATTATTTCCGTTAATCTGGTATAACATATTAATAGGTTCTTAAATATTAAGATCCCCTGAGACACAGTATCGTGAAAACAATTTTTTTTACATTACGTTTTTTATGAATTGAACAACAGAAAAATAATCGTTCGATTAGTCGACTAATCGATCAAATAATCGCCCGATTAATCGTTTTCAAAATAATCGTTTCCCCCCAGCACTAACTGACACGATAAGATGCTATGGTAGCAGCCTTGCTCTTGTTGTTGGGCCGGATGAAAATGGACTGCTGTGCATTTAGCTGTCCTTTCAGGCCCCTCCCCTTTTGGAGCGTAGGGCAGAATTAGGAGGGAATTCCGTCTCGTAGCGTTTGTGCACTGTTTTGAAATGCCGCTCCTAAATTACCCTTCTTCGATAAAGCCACGCTCGCATTGCAGATGAGACAGATGGACTTTGAAGTGGAATAGATACAAAAATAATCATCCTCCCCACTCGGAGTGAAAATTATATATTTTGGGCTTTTTTGCTTCTGCCGTAATTGCGGTCTTGTGTGTGTGCGGACTGTCACTCCTGTTGACACGGACAACGTCAGCGAACTAGTGTTGTCACGATACCAACATTTTGGTTTCGATACCGATACCAAGTCAAGAATTGCGATTCCGATTCTTTTTCGATACTTTTCTTTAAAAAAGGGAAACAGTCTTAAATGTAATTATTGTGATTTATTTCACACCAGAACCATAACACAAACTTTTAAACAATGAGAACAATAAACTAAATAAATGACAATAATTCATATTAAATCAAATTAAGCATCATCTCAAACAACTTTTTTGTTTTATAAAATATAATTTTATTAACATGTAATAGTACAGTAATATAAATAATTATTGACAAAATGTATATTGCAGATGTTAGCCACATTGGTAAGTTAGCTAAAAAGATAGCCATATTTGACAGTTATCATTGCCATTAATTGCCTCGTCAAACTACGAAAACGTTCGTTTGTCACAAAATAAATTACACTTGTTTGACTTAGATTTGAGGACATGGGCTGAGCATGATGTAATTATGTTATCTATCACATTCGCTAACCTGTCTGTCTTTAAATTATTTAAACACCTCTGGATGCCGGTCGGCGGGTGCTTAGCCAAGTTTGATGTGTTGGCTCCCTTGGTTTGCAGGGATCTAAAACATTTCTCACAGACAGACCTCGTGGTGTCCGTAGGCTTGCCCTCACTGTCAGAGATATAGCTCAAATACTTCCAAATTTCGCTTCTAGTGTCTTTTTTGTCAACAAGCCGAGGCGCAGCGGCAGTTTCAGCTCCCACTTGCAGCCATGCTTCTCGTTTTCTCACATGCTCTGGCAGCTAGCGCGTGGCCGAGTGCACGAGAGAGGGGAGGGACTTAGAACGTGCTTGAGAGGGGCAGGGACTGCAGGGCACGGCTGCAGTGCAGGGAGTGGAAGCAGAGCGCTGAACACACACGGCTCTTATTAAAAAACGTCGCTTTCTCTTCCTCACCGAGTACTTTTCCCCGTCATTCTTAAAGTACCGATACTAATGAAACGGAGGGAATCGTACCGTTTTTAACGGCAGGGTATCGCGGTACCTTTCAAGTATCGGTACACCGTGTCAACACTACAGCGAACCTAGTGCCCACTGCCCACCAGCCACGCCCCGACACTGGGGTCACGCCGGCCAATCACAAAGCTTTGAATGCGTTCAAGTGCATTATTCTGGCACAGGAAGATTATGTTACAGGACATTAACGATAAAACAGAATGTTGTTGTTCTATTTTTAGACACATCTCGCGATCGACTGGGAATCTCCCCGCGATCGACTGGTTGGGCACCCCTGTGCTAGGCCAATATTAGCCACTACTATATCGGCCTGACCTTTATTTAGCATCCCTTAATTTTCAGTAGGGATGCACGATATTGGTTTTTTGAAACCGATACCGATAACTTCCTGCTTCTCAAGACCGATACCGATAACCGATAATAATTAGGGCCGGGACTTTAACGCGTTAATTAAGATTAATTAATTACACAAAAATTAACGCGTTAAAAAAATTAACGCATTTTAATCGCACTTATTTTTGCACCGCGGAACGTTTCTCACTGGATGAGTTTCAGGCGTACCGATTATACTGGAGCACCAACTAACGTTCATGACTTCAGACAACAACAAACCACAGTGAACAACAGTGGGAAATGTTGTTTTAAAAAACGGACGGATGGAAGCGTCGATAAGAGCACGGTTGTGTGCAAATTATGCAAAAAGGAATTCGCATATCAAGCCTCAAGTATCACCTCAATGCAAAACATATAGCAGCTAGCGTGGAAGCTAGCGTGGACGTTAGCCTATTTTATCGCGTTCACACCAAAAAGAGCCGGTACTAAAATTAGTTAATGAGAACCTTTTTACCCCCACGAAAGTCCCTGCTAGAGAGCAGAGAGCTGCTAGAGAGCAGGGACTTTCGTACGGCTCTCTTGTGAGAAAATAGCTATATTTCTGATTGGCTGGGCGGATTGCAAACCACGCCCCGTAAAACTCCCAAAAAGTTTTGTGAAGCCGCCATTTTATTATCCTCGTATTAACATTATTGGCATTAGCATTATTAGCATTAGCCCAGCGCAGAAACGCAGAGAGACTAACTTATGGCAACACAAAATAAAACATGGGAGCGGTGGAGATGAGGAGGTGTCGGCGTTCTGGCGATTTACTCGGAAGGCTACTGGGACTCCCAGCAGCTTCTACTGAAGCCAGTCCCCAACTCCGGGGACTTCCGGCCGGGGACTTTGGGCGGCAGTATACGCCGTGAAGTGGTTTGCGGCCTGCCAGTAAACCCAAGCAGAAGAAGAAGAAGTGACGTCAGCGGCTTCATTTGCCTAATCCACCCCCAGGTTCAAAGAGTTCTCATGAACTAAGTTCTCATGAACCTTTGTGGGAAAAGTACTGCGGTGTGAATGCGCCTAATGGTATACTAAAATCCATGTGAAAAAAATTGCTTCTCACTGTTCTCAGGTCAAATATTTATATGTGATTAAAAATGCGATTAATTTCGATTAATTAATTACAAAGCCTCTAATTAATTAGATTAATTTTTTTAATCGAGTCCCGGCCCTAAAAATAATATAATATATATATATATTAAATGTACCTGTAGTTTTTGCACACCTGGTGGTAAAAAAAAGACTAGTAGTGAGCAAATGACATGAGCATTACTACTATGAACAAAACAAAGCCAAGAACAGTTTTGACTCTCGTCAAGCGCCATCATTTCTATGATGAAGTTAGAGATCGTTTTAGCCCTGGGGTCGTCTCTGGCAAACTTCTTGCCTTTTTTAAAAGCCTCGTCGATAGGTAAAAGCCCCGGTGCCTTTGCAGCTGGCTTTGGATTCGCCGCTAGTTTAGCAGCGCAGGCGTCTTCGTACGCTTTTAACACACCATCGTAGCGATGACGATGTTTCAGGTGACAAATCAGGTTGGAAGTATTATAGCTCGTTGCCTTTTTCCCTCCTCGTGGAACTTCTGCATTGCATTTGTTAATACAAATAGCAAGCGAACTATCTAACTCTGAAACTTTGAAATAGTCCCATACTACCGGCGACATGTTTGTTTACTGTCCTGGCTTCACGGCCGCACACCATTTACGTCACAGCCAGGCATGAGTTAGGGAGCGCTGGATTTGTGAAAAACTCCCCTCTTCCTAAACCACTAATACCACAGTACTGGCAAAACGGGAGGAGCCGAGTGAAAAACAAGCGCCCCTCATCCCAATCCACCCACACCGCAGTATTTTTTTCTTTTTTTTTACCCAAAAGATATATTGTATATTATCGGGGCTATTAATACTTTTATCGGGTTTATCGGGATGACATCATAATTCCTAATATCGGACCGATAATTATCGGGCCGATAATTATCGTGCACCACTAATTATGGCACTTATATATGAGGGGCTGCTATGGACATTATTCAGAAATACTGTTCACATAAACATGTGAAACAATCTCACACACACAACTGAAACCAAAATAATTTACAAACATATGTAAAAATCTCTCATATACACATGAAACGCTCGCACACACATGAAATCCAAAGTTATTCACATATACATGTCAAACGCACTCATACATGTGATACGCACTCACACACACCTGAAACGCTCTCACACACACATATAAAACACACTATCCCATATCTGTGGGAGAGCGTTTCAGGTGTGTGTGAGTGCGTATCACATGTGTATATGAGTGTGTTTGACATGTATATGTGAATAACTTTGGATTTCATGTGTGTGCGAGCGTTTCATATATGTATATGAGAGATTTTTACATATGTTTGTAAATTATGTTGGTTTCAGATGTCTGTGTGAGAGTGTTTCACATGTTTATGTGAACGGTATTTCTGAATAATGTCCCTAGCGGCCCCTCATACTTATAGTCCTATTGAAAATTGTTCGCTGAGTCAAAAGTGTCATGAGAATTTCACTTGCGTTGCATTTTACAGTGAAATAATGTTCTGTTTTTCTCTAAAGACATATCTGATGACTGACCTTTACTACGCTGTTTGAAAACAATAAAAACATTAAAATAAATCATTTGAGACTCATATTTTTCTTTATGCAAGCAGTCAAAGTTTATATCTTGATAGGATTAAAGATTTTTGAAGGTTTTGTCTCTACGTTTCTTGGTATTTAGCCTTATTTTAAGAATACTTTAATAGCACCAAATGCTGAATTTAAGTCGATTTTTCTACATATTAAGAAAATAATTCTTAAATCTTATCTTTGTATCTAGACAAATGTACCTGTTTAAAGTGAAGCTGCACTGGATTTAAGATATGTTGCCTAACATAAAATAGAATTTTGGGACCAAAGCAGTAGAATATGCTGAATTCAAGCACATTTTCCTTATAATAAGATTATAATTCTTAAAGATATTCCTCGCTTCAATTCAAATTTACTTAATTTTGGTTTAAAAACACTTGTTTTAAGATATCTGTAGATCTTTTTAGGCTAGATATATTTACTTGTTTTAAGAAGGTCTTGGCAAGTGAATTTTTCTTGTTCTGTTGGCAGATAGTTTTTCTTATTTTAAGTAATATATTACTCATTTTACTATTTATTTTTCTTGTTTTTTGAGGCTTAGTTTTTGCAGGGTGTACACAGTTTAATACTGGCAACTTCTAATTGTGGGAAATACGAAAACGTCTTATAAAGAGACGTGCCATATAATGTTGCGAAACACACAATAGCCAGCATGTGTAGTTCTGGGGGGCTGGACCCGTCCAATTCCAGTTTTGGAAAGTCTGCCGTGGTTCCATTCCATTTCAAGAGCTGTTGACGCTCAGCGTAACCTTGTCGCACTGCCACTCCAACATCCATTCACAGGGCTTGATGACTGATCACAGGGTTTGTAAAGCAAGGCGGATGTTGTAGTCCCAAACGATAGCTGGGGATTCTGGGAAGTGTAGTGTCTTCGGAAACTGTAGTGTCTAAACTCCTAAAAAACTATTTGTTTCTCTGAATCGAAGGTTAAAAACACAAAAGCATTGTACACAATTTAAACCAATCAATATTGTGTAATTAACAAGTATAAACTGATGTTTTTTAGTGGATGAGTAATGCAGATATCGCTGTGTAATCATTTGACAGTGAGGGGAATATATCCGGTTTTATTATGAAAACTTCGAGACCGGAAAAACTGTTTTCACCCACGCTAACTTTACATGGAAGCTGCCGCATATACACGTTATCCTGGCGAGACCTCAAATCATCTTCGTAATATCTATCAAACTGTAGATCCTACACTTCCACTGGACGTGGATTCTAAAAGTACAATATACACTTCTCGCTAGAAATCTAATCAAAAAGCATTTTAATGGCCAAACTATTGCACAATTTAGGATTTTACAGAGAGGGTTATTTGTGAATAAACGGGAGCATGTTGTTTCTTACACGACCACTAGAGGTGCTACACTTTAAAAAGTGGCTATGGGTCGTAATCTAAGCTGCTTAAACAATCGACCTATTTGGTCGTTTTTTGTAGGAGGACAGGCTGTTATTACACGTTTAGATGTGAGACTGGATTGGATGGACAGGCGCTTTTCTGTCTGGCACCAATATAATGAGGGGTATTACATTACATTACATTGCATTTAGCTGACGCTTTTATCCAAAGCGACTTACAATAAGTACATTCGACCAGGAAGACACAACCTTGAAGAAAACAGAATCATATAAGTACATCAGGTTTCATAGAGCCAAACATTTCAAGTGCTACTCAACTGGCTCTAGGTAAGCCAGTCCTTTATTAGTATAAAAGTGCTTCGTTAAACGCTCGAAGTGGAGTCGAAAGAGATGAGTTTTCAGTTTGCGCCGGAAGATGTGCAAGCTATCTGCCGTCCTGATGTCAATGGGGAGCTCATTCCACCATCTTGGAGCCAGGACAGCAAACCCACGTGTTTGCGCCGATGGGAACTTGGGTCCCCCTCGCAGCGAGGGGCGCAACGAGTCGTTTGGCTGATGCAGAGCGTAGTGCACGCGCTGGGGTGTATGGTTTAACCATGTCCTGGATGTAGGAAGGGCCAGATCCATTCGCAGCATGGTAAGCAAGTACCAGTGTCTTGAAGTGGATTCTAGCAGTTACCGGAAGCCAGTGAAGGGAGCGGAGGAGCGGAGTGGTGTGGGAGAATTTAGGAAGGTTGAAGACCAGACGAGCCGCTGCATTCTGGATGAGCTGCAGAGGTCGGATGGCACATGCAGGTAGACCAGCCAGGAGGGAGTTGCAGTAGTCTAGGCGTGAGATGACGAGAGCCTGGACCAGAACCTGAGTCGCTTTCTGAGTCAGCTGGGGACGTATCTTCCTGATGTTGTAAAGCGTGTATCTGCAGCAACGGGTTGTAGCAGCGATGTTTGCAGTGAAGGACAGGTTGTTATCTAGGGTCACACCCAGATTCCTTGCAGTCCTGAGTCGGGGAAAACAACTGAGGTGCCGATGTTGATTGTTAGGTCAAGAGTGGGACAATCTTTTCCCGGGAGGAAGAGCAGCCCAGTCTTGTCAAGGTTGAGCTTGAGGTGGTGAGCAGACATCCACTGAGAGATGTCAGCTAGACAAGCAGAGATGCGTGCAACGACCTGGGTCTCTGAGCGGGGAAAGGACAGAATTAATTGGGTGTCATCAGCGTAGCAGTGGTAAGAAAAACCATGCGGGCTAATGACTGATCCGAGCGAGTTTGTGTACAGGGAGAAGAGGAGGGGACCAAGAACAGAGCCCTGAGGGACCCCCGTAGTTAATTGACAAGGGTCGGACTCAGACCCTCTCCAAGTCACCCTGTAGGTACGGTCTTTCAGGTATGAGGTGAGGAGGGAAAGTGCAGAGCCTGAAACTCCAAGTTTTTGGAGAGTGCGAAGGAGGATCTGATGATTCACCAGTGTCGAATGCAGCAGACAGGTCCAATAGGATGATGACAGAGGAGAGGGATGCAGTTTTGGCAGTGTGCAGTTCCTCCGTGACAGCAATGAGAGCAGTTTCTGTGGAGTGACCTGCCTTGAAACCAGACTGGTGCGGATCCAGAAGGTTGTTCTGATTGAGATAACAGGAGAGTTGTTTAAAGACAGCGCGTTCAAGTGATTTAGACAGGAACGGGAGGAGAGAGACAGGCCTGTAGTTTATAACATCAGACGGGTTGAGAGTGGGTTTCTTTAGGAGAGGGTTTACTCTTGCCTCCTTGAGACTGTTTGGAAAGTGACCAGAAGTTAGAGAAGTGTTGATGAAATGGGTGAGAAACGGTAGAATATCAGGAGCGATAGTCTGAAGGAGGTTTGAAGGGATAGGGTCCAGAGGACAGGTGGTAGGGCGGGCAGAGGTAATGAGGGTAAGAACCTCACTTGGAGAGAGAGGGGAAAAGGAGGTAAGTGTGTTGGTGGAAGGAGGGTCTGGTGACCCAGCGGTGAGTAAAGGTAAGTCAGAAAAAGAAGAGCGAATATCATCAACCTTTTTTTCAAAGTGGGTAACAAAGTCGCTTGACAGAAGTGAGGAGGGGGGAGGAGCTTTTGGAGGGTCCAAGAGGGTGGAGAAGATGGAAAATAGTTTTTTAGGATTGGAATAGGAAGATTGGATCTTATCTTGAAAGGAAGTGCTTTTTGCCTGAGAGATCGAAGCAGAGAAAGAGGAGAGGAGAGCCTGATAGGTTAGGAGGTCGTCACGGTGTTTGGATTTCCACCATTTCCGCTCTGCTGCCCTAAGGACGGTTCTATTAGCACGCAGTGCATCATTTAGCCAGGGAGCAGGAGGGGACTGACGAGCCTGCCGAGATGTGAGAGGACAGAGCGAGTCCAGAGTGGATGAGAGAGTAGAGAGGAGAGTTTCTGCAGCAGAGTTTGAGGCAGGAGATGGAACGAATCAAAGGAAGGGAGGGCTGAGAGCACCGACGAGGCAAAGCTAGAGGGGGAGAGGGAGCGAAGGTTACAGCGGACAAGTGCAGGATGAGAAGAGATTAGTTTGTTATGTTTGGAAAGGGATAGAGAGAATTAAATGAAGAAGTGATCGGATGTGTGGAGCGGGTTTACAGAGAGGTTAGAAGTAGCGCAGTTCCTTGAGAATATGAGATCAAGGACATTGCCAGCTTTATGAGTCGGTGGGGACGGAGACAGTGAGAAAGCAAAGGCGGTTAACAGAGATGTTAGTTCGTCTATCTTCCCCGTCTGGAGGTTGAAGTCTCCGAGAAGTACAGCGGGAGGGCCAGTTTCAGGGATGAGTGAGAGGAGATTATCTAATTCCTCCAAGAAGTCCCCCAAGGCGCCTGGTGGACGATAGAGAACAACAATGGTTAACTGTATAGGATGGGTTACT
Source organism: Gymnodraco acuticeps (assembly GCF_902827175.1). NCBI lineage: Eukaryota > Metazoa > Chordata > Actinopteri > Perciformes > Bathydraconidae > Gymnodraco > Gymnodraco acuticeps. The sequence continues at coordinate 570,978 of NW_022990385.1, forward strand.
GTGACGGCATGGAATTCAAAGGTGGAAGGAGTGAAGTTAGGTAGCTTGAAGAGGGAAAAGCTCCATTTGGGAGAGAGCAGGAGACCAGTGCCACCTCCTCTGCCAGTGGGTCTGGGTGTATGGGAGAAGGAATATGCAGTGGAGAGAGCTGCTGGGGTGGATGTGTTGGATGGAGTAATCCAGGTCTCAGTGAGAGCAAGGAAATCCAGAGACTGCAGGGAGGCGTAGCCAGAGATGAAGTCAGCCTTAGGAACAGCTGACTGGCAGTTCCACAGGCCACCAGAAACTAGATGTTGGATCTCAGTGGAGCACGTGGGATAGACGAGAGCAGGCCGGTTATATCGATTAGGAGATACACGGGGCCAGTGATAATTGCGAGAAGACACATGAACAGGAATAGAGAAAATACACATGATTATAGCATGCGGGGCTAGAAAACTAAAGAAAAGAGAAATAAGACACCAGCTCGATCAGAGTAGGATTTGCCTCCTCTTTGCCTCCCTCGTGACTCCCGCAGGACTCCAATGTCTTTGTCAGTCTTACTCCCGCAGGACTCCAATGTCTTTGTCAGTCTTCGGCTGTCTGACGCTGAAGCTGACGCTCCAGGAAAAAGCTACCCGAAATGGACGCCTGATTGCTCAGTTCTCACAGCTGTAGGGCCACGCCCATCTAATTAGTTAACTATCTACAGCTGATGGGCGACAATAGACTGGCCATGCCTATATTAATGCAGGCTTGAGTGCTGAGACCTGTAAAGCAGGTTTCGCCTGAGCAGATCTGAGATTTAAAATCTCTCAAACGCGATTTAGCCGTTTACGCTACAATAACAATTTATACAGAGTCGAATAAATGAAACAGAGAAGTCTAATTAAACAAGAATATAACTTACAGTCGTTGCTGCGTCAATAGGTAATGTCGTCACCGGGTCCAGATGCACACTGAGTTCATCAGATTTTAAATGCGGTATTTAAATGCTTTTTAAGGTACAAAATGACTGAGTCACGCGGTTGTACTTCACGCCATCAATAGACTGGCCGTGCCTATATTAATGCAGGCTTGAGTGCTGAGACCTGTAAGACCTGTAAGACCTGTAAAGCAGGGTATACAACCTTTAAACCCGTCAAACAATGGCTTCTTAAAGCAATCATTGGTTTTATTGGTGGCTGAGGCATATGGCTCTGACTGGCCAGACTTTAAACTGAGATACTTCTAGAAAGGAACAGAACAAATGGCAAAGTCAACCCGTCCTGACTGAGTTTGTGAAGTTCTTGGAACCTTTCCGAGAGCTTTTCCGAGAGCTTTTCTTCGAACGGTTTCACTTATGCAAGATTGCTGTTGTTTTGCCACTGAGTACTGCTTGGTGTGAGCGAAGCTTTCCCCCTGCACTTAACCATGGCAGATGACCGACTGAGGAATCTAGAGATAGAAAGCACTTGACATGGATATTTTTGTCAAACGTTTTCCTGCACAGCACAACAACCATCGCCTTAAGCTATCTTAAAATAGACAGGTGATGTCTTTATGTCTGTGGACTTAAAGGAATTTTACTGTACTAGGCAAAAGTTAGCGTACTTTTATTTTGCCTGCTGTTTTTATATATATCAACTACAAAAACAAAACAACAAATTGTAATTCTTTTTAATATATTTTAATTTTTACTTTTGTAAAGCTGCACAGTCTCGTGGATTACTGGGCATTTTCCTTTTGTGATAATATTAATAAATCGTTGAAATGTATTTTTGTGTTTGAGAGTTTTGCGTAGTGGATTCTCCATCCTCCCTTGCCCCCCTGCAAAAAAACCTCTTGCCACCCCTTGTGAAGTGTTCTAGATTTGCCACTGCTTTAAAGATATAAGAAAATAAGCCTATTAAAGGATTGTTTAATATTTTGGCAAATAAGCCAAATTCTCTTTGTTGCTGATACCACTCAGCTGTCTGTAGCCTGAAGGGAATAGAACGCTCTACAGCCAGCAGACTATTGTCTTAGTAAGGCATCCAGGCTTTACTATAATACACTTTATAGGCAAATGCAAAAAGAAAATGTTTTATGAAATGTTTATTCAAATGATTGTTCGACAGCTTACTTGCACAGCCAGCTAAACTAAATGATCAGCTCTGATTATTTAACAAAACATTCATTTAAGAACCACTAGGGCAGCTTTCTCTATTTCCTGCTGGGGCAGAGGCTTCCCACAGCTCATTGGTGGATAAGTCCTTTCTCCCCATCCTGTTCCTTTAATCCCCTCACAGTGTGTTCAAGTGTTCTTCATGCACCTTCTCTTCAGCAACTGCAGATATTACCACATTCTTTACACCAGGATTAAACCTTTTTTTTTACATCTAATTTGGTCATCAGCCTTCTGTAAATATGACAATAAGAAGAGCCCGTCCAGACCGGGTGCAACATTTCCGTCCCCGCATGCACTGCCTTAAAAAGGTGGGTGGACATCCTCAGCATTACTGGTTTATTGTGCGCTTGCTGCTGGCATTTTATTCATGATAGTTTATTGGAAATTTCATTCATCATCTATTTTTAAATGATTTTAAAGTTTAAATTCTGGATTATGCTGAATTGAGCTTTTATTGAGGTAAAATAATATGAAGCACAGATGATGAGAAAGAAAGAAAAACAGTATAGGAACAATGAGCTTTTTAGTAACTTTACCCTACTCAATTTGTTGTCAGTAAACATTGTTTTTCCTTTGTCCAGTCAAAAGACAGATCTCAATTAGTAACATTTTTATGAATTTGTTTTAACATATGATTTGTTTGCCACCAAAAGAGCAAGGGCTTGTTAAAGATCATCTCTCATTGCACTTTAAAGCCAATTGACTTTGCTGCTTTGTGCCAGGTGTCTCTGCAGGGGAAACACAGGCTACACCTTCCCTGGAACACTCCAGTTATCAGCTTCAAACCCACTAAGAGTTGGAGGCAAAGGACAGATCAGGGCCAAAACCTTAACAGAAAAACCATAACCATTTCTCTATTTGATTGAGGCAGACAAATAGAGAACATTGTAAATTACATGTGGAATGTAATTAATTACATCAAAGAAATCACAAAAGAGTTATAAATCAATGTGTGCTGAACTTTGTCTATGTTGGAACACACATCATTGCATGACACTGTATGATTTACTAGTATCTTTTCCATTCCCAATATCGGCCCGTCCACACGGCGGCGTGCGTTGAAGCTTCAGCGCTTCATCCCATTCACTTTGAATGGGGTGACGTGACGCTTCGCCAAACTGCATTGTGGGAGCGTCTCTACGCATTGCTCGCGTTGCTCGCTTCAAAAGTTGAGCAATGTTCAACTTTTGAAGCTTCGACGGAAGCGTCAGCCAATCAAATCATATGCCAGTACAAGCTCTAGCGAATCAAACCGCGTGCCCTTGTGTCCGGGGCGGGAGATTCATGTGATTGGTTGTTGGTCGAGTTTCAAACACGCCCACCTGCAAGCTTCAACGCACGCCGCCGTGTGGACGCTGCGTATGTGTTATGTAGTTGTCTATATGTGTAGCAGACAATGTGTCTGTATGTGTAAACTGTACTTTTATATGTAGTATGACTTTTTTCTTTTTTTAAATGTATATTTTAGTGGGAATGCTGACACAGCAGCAACTATCTGTTATGCTAAGCACGAAATTATTTATTATTCCGCCGGGTTATTTTGCGCCTCTTCTTCTCCCACATTGAACATCGCAGAAACTCCGTTCAAACATCAAAACGTTCAGCTCGGTCGGGAATCGATGGCTATTACTTTTCTCATTCATAACTTTCATAATTCCAGAGATACATCCCATAATACATCCCATTTTTAACATTGAAGTCAATGGAGAAATTCTTCAGACTTCAACAATCTTCATGCAACTTCAACTGCTAACTTCTACTTCATACTTTCACTCAGAAACCTCATTCCAACTTTAAAATGTTACACATCCTTCTGACATTATTTGTGTAACACAACTTTTAAATCTAATTCTTACTTTTAGAGATATTAAACATTGTTCAGACCTTGGTAAAGAGGCCTTCTTCAGATTTTAGAGTGCGTGATGTCACAGTGGAGGACAGATTTAATTTTGCCTTCATATTTTCTTTTAAACTTGCCATAATTCCCAAACCCTACATTCCTGAGACATAATTTTTCATGACGAACGTAGGAAAACATCTCATAGCTTGAAAGATAAAAAAAGATTAAGCAAAACAATTAAACAAAATACTTCTTGAGGGTATGAAGTGACAAAAACTTTCAATATGTCTCCATTAAACCCCATTGTAAGTTCAGCCTCATCCCCACCACCACAGCAGCCGCACACCTTTAGTTAATCTGCCAAAAAGGCCACATTATTAACCCGAAAGTACACAAAAAGCACACTTCAGATGCTCAAGTTCCTTGACATGCTTCACGCTTTGAAATTTCACAGATATCTGTTACGGTTCTTTAACAAAACGTTCACATTTAAGAGGTTTATCTCTCATTCAGAACTATGAAAATGCTCTCACCATGGAAACCTCTGATCTCTGGACACGTCGTTAGCTCAAATATAAACATCTGTGTCAATGATGAAGCCATAGGAGCTTATATTATTTAATAGTTATCTATTTATTTTATTGTTCTTTTTTGTTTATGGTAAATCTTCCTTTTAATTCTTACTTAAGTTTGTCAAATAAGTTGTACCATGCCTCTGTTTTGTAAAGGCAGCCTTTGGGCACCGGGGGATGGGAGACCTGCTCATTATAAATCTGGGAAACAGGTGGTAGTGCGCGGCGCACCCGGTAGGCCTATGGTTTTTTACCATCGGCTAAGAACGAAGAAAAATGCTTGTATATGTGTATAATAAATTGCACTAAAGCGGCTTTTGCTCGGACCTTGATTTTACCCATGCGTAAGATTCGCTGACGGGTGCCTCAGCGGCTACTTTTTAGATTTCTTCAAATTCCGTTGCCATGGCAACACAATGCTCGCCATGAAACATGACTTTCTCATAACTTCAGTGAAAATGCTCCAAACAGCCCAAGACTTCACAGGTTTGGTAACGATGCAGCCATCAACGCATCTAAGCGTATTATGGGGTGTCATCAAATGCCATTGGCATGGCGACAGATCGTTCACCATCAAGTTAGTTCAAAAGTTTGCACTTCTCTCATCACACATTCAAGCCCCCAGTGTTCATGTATCATTTCAATCTAAATGATTCACTTTCTTCTTACACATTACATTTCAGCATAGCAGTTTAGCGTCAGCTTTTCAGCATAAAGCATTCCCACTAGCAATTTCTTCAGGAATTGCATTCTCTAGTTGTATTTGTAACACTTGGTTTACCTGGGAACCTAATTGTTGAAGGTGCAATATATGGCCCAAAGAATGATCAAACATTATCAATGTGAAGAGTTCACAGTGTTGACGTTGTGTCAAAGAAGTGTATCCAATATGCTGAAGAGATATCCTGGAATTAGCATGCTAATTGACTCAAGCTCTGACTAGTTTTGTATTGATCGCGTGTTCCTCGAGAGGCGATAGTGAGTCCAGTTAGCACTGCAGGATATTATTTCCAAGACGTGAGCTGGCAGGAGGATATATACAGTTACAGTACATGTTTTCACGAGGTGGAACAAGTATTGACACTTTGTGACCTACCTATTGCTTGCTGTTCCTTTACATTTTTAATTTAAAGTTGACACATTTTTATGGTGGCCGACACGAGAAACACGCCTCAATGGCACCAAACATTTTCATTAAGAGAAACACAATGCAGCTTCAGAGATGAAACAAATATAAAAAACAAAAACATGCCAAAACGCAGGCAAATCTCAGTCTTGTGCATCACTTTTTTATAGTGAGGCTACCTAAAATGTAGCATGCCAACTGCATTTTCTTTAAAAAGAAAGAGCCATGACATCATGGCATTTTGATCACACACAAATAATAAAATAAAGCAATCAAACCCTGAATTACTATAAAAAACCTTTCTCACTGAAATGCAACAAGCAATATCAGTGTAACATTTAATCTACATTACTGAACAAACTACACAAAAGCCCTCCCTGTTGTTGTTGTTGTTGTTGTTGTTGTTGTTGTTGTGGACTTCAACTGAGTTATAGTTCACAGAAGAAGCTGAAACATGAGTTAGTGTCTCCTGCTGACGTCCCGGTGCTCTGGTTTCAGCTGGAGGCCGTGGTGGTGGAGATGCAGAGCGGGGTGAAGGGCTCAGAACAGAAACTCAACGTCACCACCATCCCTCATGTGATCACTGGTGAGCCTGACACACACACACACGCGCTCGCAATGACATGATATAAAAGGGTTGTGTACAACCTGCATGCTTACAGTTGGAGAAAGTGCAGTTTCCCTCTGCTGTACTGAGCAGCATGAGTAGCCTTATTTTACTTATCATTTAGTTGTATGGCTCATACACTCAAAGGTAAAAAGGAGATTTAATACCACTTTTAAATAATGTATCAAGGTTGTTTATTTATTTTCTTTAAATCTAGATACAAATATTTAAAAGACAGCATACTTATATTTTCACACATATTGATGATTATTATTATTCTGACCCCATTATGGTAATTAAACGCTTTTTCTTACCATATTTAGTTCAATCCCTAAATGTGACATCCTTTTAAAATTGTAATGATTGTCACTTCCGAGAAAAAGACAGAAGATGACTGGTTGAACGTAAAACTCTAATATACTGACCTGCCAGCCATGATGGCCCTCCATCATGCTGAGTGAGTGCAGACACTGACTGGCTGCCTGCTTTCTAAGCTGCTAATACAGGCTAAATACAGCAGCTTATTATTGGATGAGATCTGGAAGGTGCTTTAGCCTAAGTGGCTTATCACTCCATTCTAAGAGCAGCGAGGGAAAGGTCAGCATGGATATACAGTATGGGCTAACCCCCCCACCTGCTACTGTGAGAAGCAGGTGGGGAAATGATGTGTGGTGCAGAAGCCAAGCAATGTGATTCATCTCCAATGATTGTTACCCAACATTACTCATTCATGTTGTCATGTCTCTGGCTGATGCTGCCTGGTATTTTGTCCCTCCAGCGTCCCTACAATCACTTTGCTTTACACTGTCCTTTTCTGTCAAGTTTACAGTAATTAAAGGTGTTGGAAACACATTATTGAACTTTACATTTAGACTTAGGCCCTGTGTGACCCATTACATATGGAACATTTACCTACAGATAATACTTTTGCTTGGAAACTTAGTTTGGGAATTCTCCCTTTGCCATTGTTTTTATTTTAAACATGATGTCTTTCAAGATTGCAAAACACAACCTATTTCTTTTTCCAACTACATTAAACAATTATTCCAATACATCATAAAAAGTCACATAAACATCACTATTCATTATATTAATTAAAAATTGAGGGCATTATGACCACGATACAGAAAAGAAAAAACAAACACAAACTATTCAGCTCATTAACAGTTAGTTAAAGTGACCTGGCACTTTGTGCATCAGTTATGTCCTTAAATAGGCTTCATCATTTTCATTCTCAAAGAATGCTTATAGAAGAATTATTTGCATAACTACATGGCAACAAATTATAATACTAACACTTTTATGGCAAACTGTCTATCAATGCAACGTTGTTCTGGACCAACATGATGTGACAAACGTTTTATTTTGAGGGTGGAACACTGCATAGCCTACGTTTAGCCACACAATGACATACAAGGTCTGGAATAACATTTATAGAGTTGCCCAAACAATGAATTATCTTTCATTTATCCCGACCAAAACTTAATGACACTCCCATTAGCATATGCTTTACGTTGCTATAAAATGCCAAATGTTAGCATGCTAACATGCTAAACAAAGCCGGAGTGTGTGCAGTAGGTGCAGTGTGTGAGCTTCTCTCTGTTTCATCACAGGTAAAGACATCATTGCATGGATTACCAACAAGATGAAGTCCACTACAGAAGGTATATTACAATACAAATCCAAGATTGGTTTCTCAAAACATGTCACTCCACATGTCAGTAATTTAAATCTAAAACGTATCCTGCGTTTTCGTCTTTTGTTTTCTTAGTTATGTTCTCTGTATTTTATATGTGTGTGTTATGTGTAACGTTGCTGCCTTCTTGGCCAGGTCGGCATTGAAAATGAGATTTTATCTCAATGCTTTTATCTGGTTAAATATAGGTTAAATAAAAACGTATCCTATCCACATGTCATTGGCTGCCTCATCATTAGTTTCTCCCCCCTGTGTGGTGCAGAGAGTGAGGCCTTTGGCACCATGTTGGTGGCCTACGGCTACATCTACCCTCTGCAGAACCACAGGAAGCTGGTGATGTGCAACGACTCCAGCCTCTACCGCTTCCAGGTACTGTACTCACTTCTTCTTTTGGTGCCTATAAGAATCCTTGTTGCATTTAAACACATTAGGGTACAGGATTCAAATAGTATAGCTTGCCTTTTTTAACAAGACTGTCTGATTGATTGAAAAGTTTATTAACAGCTTGTATATTGGGTACAGTACAGTACAGCTCAAAACATACAATTGTTAAGGGGATGCAGACCAGAGAAAGACTTTCGTCTTGTTTACATCAGGGTCCCCCATTTCCAATTCATCATATAATTTAAGACATATAAGACATATTTGACATACAGATGGCTTATTTACAATTTACATACAGGTGGTTTTTTACATACAGATTGCTTGTTTACAATTTTCATTTTAGATTTCGTTCTAATACATCCTAACCGGACATTTAAGACATACCAAGTCTACAGATATACAGTTAGTAACAGAGTCTAAAATGCGAGTATATACATAGATGGGGGGGGAAGCTGTCCATTGAACGACAGGTTGAGATTTGAACCATTACCGGGGCCAGTTTTGCAATGCTCTCCTCCGAAGGTGCTCTTTAAGAGAGGTTTTGAAGATAAGTATAGTTTTACTTTCCTTTACAGTTGTGGGAAGAGCGTTCCACCTTGATGTGGCATAATTGCGAAACGTGTATTCCCCCTTTTTTGTGCCAAATCTGGGTTTCACATGATTTGTGGAGCTCCCTCTGGTGTTATGATCATGGTATTCCTTGACCTTTGGGAAGAATTTTGACATGTACATGGGTACCATAGAGGTGTAGTGGATCTTGTAGACCAGGCCCATTGCAAGTAGCTGTACTCTGTCGTCTACTCTAAGCCATCCTAGGTTGTCAAAGTGGGCAGAGGTGAGGTGGGTTCTAGATGAAAGGTCAAGCAGTAGTCTGACCAGTTTATTTTGCGATGTTTGAAGTTTTATTTGTAGCGCCTTGGAGGTGCTATGGTACCATGACGTGCAAGCATAGTCATAGTACCCTTGAATGAGTGCTCCTGCCAGAGTTTTCAGGGTGTTTTTGTTTACCAGAGAGGAGATCCGGTATAGGAATCTAGTTCTTTGATTGACTTTTTTTATTACATTGGATGCCATTTTGTCACAGGAGAGGTTTGCCTCAAGAATAGATCCTAGGTATGTCATTTCCTTCTTACTTGTGACAATAATGTCGCCCACTGCAACTGAGAAGTCGTCGGATTTGCTGAGATTATGTTTCGAACCGAAACCTCACCTCCTCTTAGACAGTTTATCATCATGCGCACAACTGCAACTAGGATAACAAGAGGTGCAGCGAGAGGAGATTGCGTTATTCCACTCAGGAACAGTTCTTTCAGTCAGTCTTCATTTTCTGATAGAGCTGCACAGAAATGGAACTCAATCCCATCTACAATCAGAGACCAGACTACGTTTAGTTTATTTAAATCCCAACTCAAAACATGGTTAGTGATGAATCAGTTCTGTCTACTCTGCCTGTGTTTTTTGTTTTGGTCATAAGAGTCTACTGGCTCCATGTGTTCTGTAGCAGAACAACCATCTGCAGTTAAAACACACCATAGTTCCATATAAACCTTACATTGTAACATAAAGCTGCTCATGATACACAAACCGTGTTACAAGCAGATGTTGCACAATGAATGTAAGAAATGTAGGAAGAAAATAAAACTGGACCGTAGCCGAGCCTGAAGCTAACAGCAAAATAATAATATTGCTATGTTCATCTTGTGTACAGCAAAGATCTCAAGTATGCAGTGTATCAGATGTTAAGGTGTTCATGCAAATGTTATTCATACATCTATCAAAGATTACTAATGCTGACTTTCTAATCTAAACCCTTTCAGACCCCATACTTTTGGCCCACACAGAAATGGGTTGCAGAGGACTCTGACTATGGTGGGTGCAGTCGTATTATTACCGAAAGATAACCCTAACCCTAACCTTTCTGTAGACTGAACTATCATGTGAAACTGGTTTCTAACGGATTATGGTTAATAACATCAATTGTACACTTCGTACATCTTTTGTTTGTCTGCCTGCAGCCATTTACCTGGCAAAGAGGAACATCCGCAAGAAAGGCATGCTGGAACCCTACGAACAGGTTTGTGTTTAACAGCAAGTATAACAGTGACTGAGTGTGTGGGTGCGTAACAAATGTGCTGCTGTCGTGTGTGTGTGTGTGTGTGTATGTATGGCAGTGGCGAACCGTGTCTATCACAACTGGACCTTCTGTAGACACACACACCCTCCGCCGCTGCCGATTCGACCCCGATCCTGATATCGTATAGCTTAAGGGGGAAGGGCAGCCGTGAGCATATAGGAAACCCCCCCGGGGTCTAGACACTGGTGCTGATGTTGAATATCTGGATTTGATGAGGAGATGAAGAGGAGGTGTGATGAGGTCTTGGGTTCGCTCTGCACTGGATATGATGAAAGGAGGTGGATGGGGTGGAGGCAGGCTGCAGCATGAACACCTGAAATCACAGCTGAGAGGAGAACCATTTGAAAGTTTGGCTGCAGCATGCTGATTGGCTGCTGGAGATTGAGGGGAAATGTAATAGGTTAAAGAGAACGCCCGTGATGAACTGATTATAATTATGCAGCTGCGGAGTGAATTCATGTATACCCAGTCTTCCTGAAAGAACTTCATATGGTCTCTTGATTCTTCCCTCACAGCAGCATGATTGTCTCTGTCTTTTAAACAGGCACATTACAACCACCTCCATGAATGGCTGAACCACAAGTGGGACTTTATCGTGATGCAGGCCACTGAGCAGTACAAGTATGTGAGGGGGAATTTTCATTAGGAGACATCCTGTGTACAGCATTAAACTTGTAAATGTATAATGTTAGTGTGAGCGCTCTGGCTCACACTGGGGTTTAAAATGATGGAAGGCGGATTGTGAAAACAAACAAAGTTTATTGCAAAAATATCCGGGTGGCCGAACAACTAAAAAATATTTAACAATAAAATCCTCCTCTATTCCGCGAGGCGGCTCTGTGTCGGTCGGTCCTCTCAGGACCCAGCCGTAGGGAGACCAGGGACAGTTGCAACACTTTTTGGGCTTTTCCCCAATAAGTAAAAAACCATTTACAATAGGATAGCCATTTTGCTATATTATACATTATCAATATGTCAGCTACTGAAACAATGTATTTAAGATGTTTTTATGAAATAAGTACAGGTTGGAAAATGTTTTGTTTTTTTTAAACTCAACTGTTACAACTGTCCTTGTGTACAGGGACAGTTGTAGCACATGCCAGGCACGGTTGTAACATGTTAATAACGGTTACCTTTTTTCACACTGCATGACAACGAATAGGGAAAGCTGTCAAATTCTAAAGCAACAAGATTTGAATGGGGTTTCACACATCCTCCAACAAACAATGAGCAATGAACAGGATAACAGATAACACACACAGCATCATCATCCTCTGTGAAGGATTAAACTGTTCTCTGAGAGGTGCTTCTACCTTAATGATGTAGACCTACCTCCTTTGAGCTGAGACCATAATATAAATCAGCTGCCTCCATCAGGTAGTCTCTCAAAAGCATCTCCTGCTCTGTTGAGAACACCTTCTTTGGTGTCTAGTGGCCTACTCTTGGGGGTGTTTGTGATCCCTGACTCTCCAACCTCAGCCTCCTCTTATGGAACCGGTACAGGGTGACATGGCATATATCCAGGGACTTTGCCACTTCCCTGAATGATTTGCCCTTCTCAACTGCATTTGAGGCCCTCTGCAGCAGAGCAAGTGGCACTCCCCTGTCTGTCTTCCTCTTTCTGACATTTGGCATACTGTAAACACACACACACACACACACACACACACACACACACACACACACACACACACACACACACACACACATACACACACACCACACACACACACACACACACACACACACACACACACACACACACACACACTTTAGGCCTACTGTACAGTATTATATTCTGTTTATTTTTACAGGGACAATGCACACCAACCAACAATACAACTGTATGCTTGAATGAACAATTGATCATTCAAGCAAATGAGCCATCATTGTAAATGTGCCATGTTACAACCGTCCCGTTACAACCGTCCCAGGACCCCCAGTCTTGCTTCCACCCCCTGTGAACCTGCCTGATTGCTAGCTTGACCCATATTTAGCTAGTTATATTTGTAGCTTACAAAACAATGATTCTAATAATACTAGTTTGGATTCCTAGACATTTGAACTCAAGACAGTATCCAAAAAATACATTATATAATTGTAGTTAATATTTTACCTCAGAAACACACCTTTGCTGATATCTTACGCGAGAAATTCAAACATGGCTCCTTTCTTTCTCAGCGATCTTACCATCTAACTGCGCATGTGCAGAGTGAGTTTCATCACTCTAGCTTGTTTGTGATTGGAGATATTGAAGGTGTTACAACCGACCCGTGTTACAACTGTCCCTGGTCTCCCTACTGAAAGAGACCAGAACCAGGTTACCAGCAAGCTTTTATTTAGTGACTTATTACCTGATTCTGATCAGCTGTCGGGCCTCCGGCTGAGCCACTCCCATCAACCACGGCCCGCTTTGATTCTGGATCAATGAGTATAAATTACGTTTCATTTCAAGGAGTTTCCTACATGGAAATTGAAACTTTGGGTGAGAAAATGTGTTTTAAAACATTTCTGTGGGAATCTTTAAACTGTTGTTAGTCATTTTAAATGTAGACCAAACTGTTTAACCGAGTCCCGCAACAGACTTTGACTATCTGTTGAAATATAATATCACTACAAAGATAGATACCCAGTAGGGGTCTAAACACAATGAGCTTTAGATATGTTTGATCTTGACTATAATGTTAGTCTCAAGATCTTGATTAATGAGCTGCTCTTATCACCACCTACCTCCAATTGTGTGTGTGTGTTGTGTGTGGGTGTGTGGGTGTGTGTGTGTGTGTGTGTGTGTGTGTGTGTGTGGTGTGTGTGGGTGTGTGTGTGTGTGTGTGTGTGTGTGTGTGTGTGT